>NW_007233288.1:75348-95933 GCF_000164805.1 Carlito syrichta | reverse complement strand
ACCCGCGGGCTCAGGCAGTCCACTCACCTCAGCCTCCCAAAGCGCGGGATTACAGGCTGAGCCACCGTGCCCGGCTCATTTGTCCATTATTAATTGACAGCCTATTTTGTTCTAAACATAGTATTAGGTGCTAGAGGTATGAGCTTTTATATCAAACTTATTCTGTATTCCAGATTAAACTTCACGTCTCTTAGTTTTTTTCTGGACCTTTTTCCCCCTCCTATGTGTTCTGGGATAATCCTGGAGGCTTTTTGTCTAAATCAGTTATTCCTCTTTAAAAATTGTCCAGTCTATTATTTAGTGCTCTATTCAAAAGAATAAAGGCCAATCTGTTGTTTAAACACACACACACACACACACACACACACACACACACACACACCTCCAAATACAGGGGCTTAAACAATATGGAAGTTTAGAACTAGTTGGTCTGACTGGAGGACACGATTCTGTGAAGTTATTCAGGGATCAATGTTTCTTACCTCCTATTGTTCTCCTGTGCTCTAGACTGTTTTTTTTTTTCTGCAGAATCATTAACTGTGTTCAAGTTCAGTCCACAGAATAGGCAAGAGAAATACTTCAGGCAAGAAATGTATTCTGAGACAAGGCAGGGGGAAATTTGGTACATCACTCTCCTTACTTATTCACAAGGTGATATTTAGCTATAAGAGAGATTGGAAAACTAGTCTCTAGTTTTATGACCAAGTGCTAAGGACAAAGGGGAAAAATAAAGGAGATCAACAAGCAGGTGGCTACTCTTACCTGCCCTGTATAGACATCTTGTATGATTTTAGGAATTCACCCCAATCCAAGGAACTTGACCTTTCACACATAAACCACACATTGTTGGCCCAAATTTGTTTTCTGTCATTTCTTTTGTCCACCGTTCTTCATCTCCAATGAAAACCCTTCCTTACCTGGTTTCTAAATGCAAGCTGCTGTACATATCAGTGAAAGAATGAAACTGGGGTTCTGTCTTTCATAATATAAAAACATCAACTCAAGACTTAAATGTAAGGTCTGAAACTATGAAAATACTAGAAGAAAACCCAGAGAAAACTCTCCTGGACAATACTCTAGGCAAAGAATTCATAACTAAGACCTCAAAAGCACAAGCAGCAAAAACAAAAATGACAAATGTGACTTAATTGAACTAAGAAACTTCACAGCAAAAACAAAAACAAGACAAAATACAAACAAAAAATCAACAGTGAATAGACAACTCACAGAATGGGGGAAATTATTTTCAAGCTGTGTATCTGACAGGGAACTAATATGCAAAATTAACCAGGAACTCAAACAATTCACTAACAACAAAAAAACCCACAAATAGTCCCGTTAAAAAGTGGGCAAAAGACACGAATAGACATTTTTCAAAAGAAAACATACAAATGGCCAACAGGTTTATGAAAAAAATGCTTGAGGCTGGTTGTGGTGGCTCACACCTGTAATCTCAGCATTTTGGGAGACTGAGGCAGAAAGATTGAGAACAATCTGGGTGACATAGTGAAAGCTTGTCTCTACAAAAAAAAAAATTAGCTGGGTGTGGTGATGCATGCCTACAGTGTCAGATACTTGGGAAGTTGAGGTAGGAGGATTGCCTGAGCCCAGGAGGTCAAGGCTGTGGTGAATCTTGATTGTACCACTGTACTTCAGCTTAGGTGACAGAGTGAGACCCCAACTCAAAAAAAAAAAAAAAAAAAAAAACTAAAAAAGAAAAAGCACAACATAACTAATCATCAAAGAAATGCAAATCAAAACCACAATAAGATTTCAATCATCTTATGTTGCTCAGAATAGCTATTATTAAAAAGAAAAAAAATAACGGATGGTGAGGATGTAGAGAAAAGGGAACTCATATAATATTGGTGGGAATGTAAATTAGTGCAACCTTTATGGAAAACAGTATGGAGATTTCTCAAAGAACTGAAAGTAGTACTGCCTTTTTTTTTTTTGAAGATGGAGTCTCACTCTGTCGCCTAGACTGGAGTGTAGAGGCACACTCATGACCACCCCAGCATCAACCAGCTGGGCTCCGGTGATCCGTCTGCCTTAGCCTTCCAACTAGCCACAACTATAGGCACATGCTGCCATGCCCGGCTAATTTTTATTTATTTATTTGTTGTAGAGACGAGGTCTTGCCAAGTTGCCCAGGTGGGCCTCAAACCCATGGGCTCAGGCAGTCCACTCGCCTCGGCCTCCCAAAGTGCTGGGATTACAGACTGAGCCACCAAACCTGGCCTAATTTTTAATTTATTGTAGAGACAAGTCTTGCCAAGTTGCCCGGGCTGGTCTTGAAGCTGCGGGCTCAGACACTCCACTTGCTTTGGCCTCCCAAAGTGCTGGGATTACAGTCTGAGCTACCAAGCCCAGCCAGTACTGCCTTTTGATCCAACAATCTCACTACTGAGTATTTACCCAAAGGAAAATACATCATTCTATTAAAAAGATACCTGGACCTGTATGTTTATCACAGCACTGTTCACAACAGCAAAGATATGGAATCAACCAGTGTCCATCAGTAGATGACTGGATAAACGTGACACACACCCATACATACCCACACACCCACACACCCACACCCACCCCCACCCAAACCCCACACCATGGAATATTACTCAGCCATAAAAAGAATTAAATCATGTCTTTTGCAGCAACATGGTGGGAACTGGAAGACATTATCTTAGGAGAAACAAGCTGGACATAGAAAGACAAATTCTTCACGTTCTCACCTGTAAGTGGGAGCTGAATAAAGTGTATATTTGGATGCAGAGTGTGGAATGATAGAATATGTAGGCTGGAAAGGATGAGAGGGTGGGAGGGGTGTAAATCAACGGTCTCCAAATTTTTTGGCATCACAAACCTCACTGTTAATGTTAATCTGTATTTGTAGCTGTTCCCTAGCACTATCATCACCACCTCAGCTCCACCTCAGATGATCAGGCATTAGATTCTTTTTTTTTTTGAGTTGGAGTCTCACTCTGTTGCCCAGACTGGAGTGCAGTGGCTGCTCCCGGCCACTGCAGCCTCGACCTGCTGGGCTCCAGCGATCCTTCCGTCTTAGCCTTCCAAGTAGCTGGAACTACAGGTGCCCACTACCATGCCTGGCTGATTTTTTGATTTATTGTAGAGATGAGGTCTCGCCAAGTTTCCCACGCGGGTCTCGAACCCGCGGGCTCAGGCAATCTACTCACCTCAGCCTCCCAAAGCGCGGAATTACAGGCTGAGCCACCTCGACCTTCTGGGCTCCAGCGATCCTTCCGCCTCAGCCTTCCAAGTAGCTGGAATTACAGGCATACACTACCACGCCCGGCTGATTTTTTGATTTATTATAGAGATGAGGTCTCGCTGCCCAGGCGGGTCTCGAACCCGCGGGCTCAGGCAATCCACTCACCTCAGCCTCTCAAAGGCGCAGGATTACAGGCTGAGCCACCGAGCCCGGCTTAGATTCTTATAAGGCGTGCCCAACCTAGATTCCTCACATGTACAGTACACAGTAGGATTCATTCTCCTGTAAGAATCTAATGCCAACACTGGTCTGACAGGGGGCGGAGCTCAGGCAGTAATGTGAGTGATGAGGAGTTTCTGTAAATACAGATGAAGCATTCCTTGCTCTCCAGCTGTTCACCTCCTGTTGTGTTCCTAACAGGCCAGGGACCTGTACTGGTCTTATGACCTTGGACTTGGGGACCCCTGGTGTAGATGATGAAAAATTGCTTTAATGGGTACAGTGTACATTATTTGGGTGGTGGATACCCTAAAAGCCTTGTCTTCACCACTGTACAATCTATGCATGTAACAATGTTACACTTATACCCTATAAATTTATACATATAATACATACATTCAAGGGAAAGAATGGTGGGAGTGGAGTAACTCTTTGTACTAATTGTAACTCAGCTGACCAGAAAAAAATGTTCATTTCCATTTGTAGTAAAAGTGTTTGAAACTATGAACAAGCACTATAAAAGTGTCAAATATTAGCTATAATTTATGTTTTTTATTTTTTGGGGGGAGAATTTGATGTTTACTCTGATATCATGGAAACAGGGAGCAGATTGGTATATTCTCCCCCTAAAAAACTTGCTCCTGACAGTACAGTTTACTCAGAATTTATTTACTTGGGAGAAAAGGGTGTTTGATCTGATATCATGGAATCAAGGAGTGAGCTGATGTGTTTACCCACAAAACCCTCACTTTCTAACAGTACAACTTACAGAATTTATTTATTTTTTAAATTTAGGGTGCTTTTTATTCTTTCTTGTAATAAAAACCTTGACTGATCACCATCATGCCGTTGCATTCTTTTTGTAGCCCTCTTTTATCTTTCTTCCATATTTCCTTTTCCTCCAATATTCACTTATTCCCAGAATGATTTATTTCTTGCATTAGGCTTTCTTAAAATTTTAAAAGCTGTAGTGTTGATATATTTTTCCATAAACCATATGAAAATTAAATTTTTAAGGGAAACATTAAGTGAAAATCTTGATTTTCGGTTTATTGCAGGCAGCAACTATGATATATAAAAATACTTTTAAGTAAGCATGTTTTGTTGTAGTCTTCTTTTAAAAGTTAAGATACTGTATAAAATAATTGAATTTTTCTTTTATATTAATTATAATAGGAGTCTAATACTGCTATATTTATTGTACATATATGAATATATATATACACACTTATTGATGGAAAATTGGAAAATAAAGAAATGCATATAGGAAAATAAAATTATTCATAATGCCATAATCAAGAAAATATCATTTTAACATTTTTTAATGTTTCTCCCATGTCTTTAGTATATGTGTAATACTGATTTTTAAGAGCCAAGGTCAATTTGTTGTCTTTCCCCCATCATTTTATTTATAGCATATTTCATTCTTTTCTTTGATAGAAAAGATACTTAATGGTATCTTTTATGATAGAGTCATTCAATCTTGGATTTAGTATCATTTTACTAACTTTTATATCATTGATATATCATATAGATTTGACCAAATTAATTTTCTTATAATTGTCTGTTGCTGTTTTATCAAACATTATGTTTAACTTTGTTAAGTTTTTTGCACTTTCTTTCTACAAAAGTTTGGGATGAAATATTTAACATTTCCTGTTGGTCATTACTTATCTACTTTGTTCCGGAGTCTTCAGTTTAGTTGTTTGCCAAACTTAGATTTTTCATGTGACTTTTAAAAGAGTAGGTATATACACTTCCAAGCCAGACATCTGCTATGTATAAGCATTGATTTTTCTTTTGTTCCTCTTAAGAGTAATTTTTTTTTGTTAAGTTTGTTGGTCATGACCTCTTGAAGTTGTCAGGGTAATCATCATTACAGGATTAAAAAAGAAAGCATGTTTATTTTTCCCCTAATATTTGGGGAATCAGTTTATATTATTGTATAGACTATTTAACAAATGATTTGTTCCCTAATTTTGAATACTGCATACAGTGGTTGCCTCCTTATCTTGCCTTAATTTCTATTCATTTTTAATTTTTGAACTATTCTGATTATTCTGCAAAGTTTATTTTTTAAATTATTCATGCAATGTGTTATGAACAATTTTGAAAAAAGAGAAAAAATATTCTTTTTATACTATTAACTTGACATTTATTTTTATGTATTCTCTTTTAGATTTTAATATAAGCTTATTTAATGTAGTTGTAATCATATAGTTTTCACTTAATAATTTTCAATATTGATTGTTGTCACAGATGTGAATTATAAGATTGTATTTTAAAACTGCAGTCATCCCCAAACTATAGTAAATATTCATGAACTCACCAATAACATACTCGGGAGGATTCTTCTTTTATTGTCATCATATGACCAAATTTAAATTTGTCTTATGTGTTTAACTTTTGAACAGGTTAAAAATTTACAAATAGTTTTTATAAGTATGGTTTGTTTGATTTATGTACTGTTTTACTTTCATTTCTAAATTTTATTCAACTATCTCTTTCTGGTCTACTATTTTCTCTCTTGTTGAATATTAAGAAAACTTATACAAAATATTCAGGAATGTGAAGAGAGATGACAGTTTTCATTTGACTTTTACATTTTGATAAGGCCCTCTGTGACAAATACAGTAGTAAAATTTCAAATAAGAAATTTCTAATGTTAAAACTGCAAAAATCTATTGTAATTTTTTGAATGTATCCTTCAGTTATGCCGATTTTTAAATGTAAGAGATTAGAGTGTCATAAATAAGCCTGTGTATTATTTTTAAGTGAGTGTATAGGGAAAGGGGTTGTATGTTAGTAAAATACATTTACTGACCCATATGTGAATTGGTGACCAAGATTGTTAAAGCATTGAGTTCTAAAAGTTTTTCTCTTATCTTTATGTTCAACAATGGAAAGTTTTACCGTATGGTCAAATAACATCTTCATCAGGTTCTCAACAGGATACCTTAGTTAATTTTCAGCTGAGTGCTTGACAGGATTTTCTCTTTGGCTGCTATTTCGATGAGAGTCTAGACACTGAGAGGCCAGGGTTTCATGGGGCCTCACAATATCATTATTGTGCATGTTGGGTAGGAGCAGCTTCCTCTGATGTAGGGGCTCCATGCCCAAACAACGAAGACAAAGACATAGCTTTTGTTCTCGAAGAGAAGAGCTAATCCGACTGCTGCACACTGTGAAAAACCTTTTATGAGAGAGGGAAAAAACTTTCCCGGAAGGTGAAGGGTTAGCAGTTTAACCTCTGACCATAAAATAAGCTGGTAAGGGGGAAAAGTATTGTATAAGGTAGAAGAATAAGAGGAGAAACATTCATTGAGGTCTATATGCAGTGCTTATAAAAACAGGTCAAGCAGATAACTGTCAGAGATGGATACTTGAGTTCTAGTAATACATGCATATTTCCAAATGTATTTTTTGACTTGATATTCTTAAACATAGATGTTTAAACTTCTTAATTTAAAGAATATGTATTGCAGACCACATTATAAATGCAGGAAACAGTAGATGTCTAATATTTTTCTTCTGCTTTTTTTTCCCCTCATTTAAGCTCTATTATAGACTTTTGTCAAGTTCTGAATATTTATTTTCTTGTCATAGGAATATAAAATCTTTATCTTTTTTCTTTGTTATTTTCCCCCAGGTTTTCTTATTTCGTTAGTATGATCTTGTATCTCTATAGAAATAGAGAACTAGAATGGTGCACATCTCTGGTACATCTTTAGACACTCTCACATTTGGTCTCTGGCATTTTGATACCTATTCTGTTAATACATTGGTCTTTAGGCATTGTGTTATTATACAACTTCAGGAAGGAGGTAGTTGCAACCCTAGTGTAAAAAGAACCTGGAAACTTCTTTTGGTATTATCAGTACTGAGAATTTAGTGATTATATATTTAGACCTGATGGTAAAGTCCCTAATAATTTGCCTGTTTGGATCTTCCAATCTGGACTAATTTCTTCTCTTCTCCTGTCTAGTATCAGTCTTGAACAATAATTAAAGTTTTATGCATTTGGACTCCTTGCTTGACTGTATTAATGTTTATAACTTAGTCTTGAGAATAGCCGTGTGTGTGTGTGTGTGTGTGTGTGTGTGTGTGTGTATGTGTGTGTGTGTGTGTGTGTGTGTATGTGTATGTATATGTAAACAGCTGTTTATATTGTATCGTTAGAGACGCATTCCAAGGCTCGATTGCCTTGATGTCATCTTTTAACTAGACACTGCCTCCTAGAAGTACCCCATTTCCCTTTTACCCTGGCAGAAATTGGGAAAAGGAGATAGAGGGTGAGAGAAAGAAATGAGGAGAGAGATTGTACTTTCAAATGGTAGATAATGAAGTAAGAGAGAAGAGGTAAGGATAGAAAATGAAAGTTGAGAGTGAGTTGAAGGAAAGAGAAAAGAGGTGTGAAATAGATAAAGTGGACAAGTTAGGTAGGAATGGGTGGTGAGATATTGTACAGTGCTTTAAGTCTTGAACCAATAAATAGTCGAAGACCATAAATACAAATATTTGATAAGGAATTACTCCTTAAGACAGAAGCATAGAAGGATGGTATTATAAAACAAGTGACCAGACTTGGGAAGCTCCTGGGTGAGAGAAGGTAGATTTATGTGAAGAGAGTCAGTAATAACCTGTCATTTTGCTTCATGTACAGCATCCATTCACCATGGCCAGATTTCTGCATCATCTCAGCATTTTACCTTCTTGCCTTATAATAATGAATACAGTGATAGCTAATGCTGATATAAAGCTTCCTAAGTTAGGTGCTATTCTCAGCAATGAATATATGTATGTATGTATCTGTATAATCATCACTCATCCTATCAGTATTCCTCAAGGTAGATACTATTATTGTCACTACTTTATGGAGGAGAAAACTGAGGCACAGAGTGCCAAATAACATGAAAAACATCGTGTATCTCCACTAGTGAGTGGCGAGTGCATGGCATGGCTATATGACGTTTGACTTCAGAAATCAGTCTCTTAATTACTGTGCCACAAATTCTCTAAGAATTCACTGAACATATAATTATATACTGCTCAAAGTTTTAAACTTCAAATGATAATCTCCCTAACTCTTTATCATTTCATTTCCCTAGTACTTTATGTAAGACAACCTTAACGGGAATAATCATTCACTTTCTTAGAGGATACCTGGTGTTAGAATACTTAACTAAATATAAGGATATTTTTTATCTGAGTTTGTGAATTTCAGATTTATTCTTTTTCTTTCTGTTGTCTTTCTACTGTAGTTTCTCAGTTAATAATTCTTTTTCTAAATGTGTGATTCTGTGTTTTTCCAAATGACTTAAATCTCTTTATGATTTCTTTACTAATCTGTTTTAATCCTTTATCTGGTTTTGTTTTTGTTTCTTCCAAGATATGATGTGAATACTCTCAAGAAGTTGCCAGAATAAAGTAGTATCTGCTATTCCTCAAAATTCCATAATGGCTAATATCTTTTAAGATTTCAATTGTACTTTATGTTGTCATGGAGTTATAATATGGTAGTATTAACATTTTTGTGCTTTAGTAAGCTACTTTGTAGCGTGAGAAACTATTGTGAGACAGTATTTTCTTTTGATAGTGTGCCTATAAAATTCAGATATCTCAAAAATGTTAATATACATGTATAATGTTTATATGTACCAATTCTGATTAAATATGTCTTGTCTATTTTTTAAAAATGTTCTTCTTAAGTTTAAGAAAGAAATGGTTTGTTAATGATATTTATTTTGTTTTAAAATGTTAACCTCCGAATCAGCAAAATTAGGAGGAATTCTCCTGCATTTAGTGTAGTGTAAATGTAGCGAAAAAACAAAACAAAACAAAACTTAGTCTAAAAGCCACCAGAACAAAGAAATTTCATTGAAATGTGGGATCAATCTTAAGTAACTTTTAAAAAGCTTTAAATCCCCATGTCGTGAGATAGAGGTTAGAATAGAATGACTCTTCTGACACGCCTTATTTGGCCCACACAGTATTTATTCAACTTTAATTATTTTTAATTTAAAAATTAGGTGTTTTTTAAAAAATAAAAATTCTAGCTTTCCTTGAAAAAAATCAATTACTTGTCAACACTGGATCCGTACTGCAGTGAGTCATGATAAAGCCTGAGCAACAGACTCCAACACCCCCCCCAAAATAAAAGCTTACAAATTAGTAAAGCACAAAAATCTCCAAGAATACTATTCATTAGTCATCTGAATGATAACTCTTTCACATCCTGAAGCCTATGGAAAAGTCCACTATATACTTATGAAAAATGGCAGCAAAAAAGGCTGACAATGTCTCAATATTATTATGAAAAAATTCAGCCCTATGCAGTGGCTCACAACTATACTGTGGGAGACCAAGGCGGGAGGATCACTTAAAGCCAGGAGTTTGAGACCAGTCTGGGCAACAAAGTGAGACCCCATTTCTACACAAAATTAAAAAAAAATTAGATGGGTACAGTGGCATGAGCTTGTAGTCACAACCACTTGGGAGGCTGATGCGGGAGGAGAACTTGAGTCCAGGAATTTTAGGCCGCAGTAAAGTATGATCACGCCACTGCCCTCCATCCCAGACGAAAGAGCAAGACCCTGTATCTTTAGGGGGAAAAAATGTAAAAAAGGTTATAACCCCTGCAAGAATCCAGGGAACACCCACAGGCCCCCAGACTATACTTTGAGAGCCACAGGTATTGCATAAAAAATTTGTAAAACAGTGTTTAAATGTGGCATAAAGTTTTTTTTTAAATTAAGATTTTTTTAAAACCTGAGAAAAAGTTAAGATACAATTATTTATATATTACATGAATATATTCCATCTAAATGGAATTTATAAAATAGAATATACAGAAAATGTAAGGACATGTGGTAAAAAATAGATCTCATGCCCCTTCTCAAGAAGGCAGCCATTATTCAGTTATTCATTTATTCAGCCATTATTCAGCCATTGTTCACTGCAGTGTTGACCTCGTGGATGCAGGTGATCCTTCTGCCTCAGTCTCCCAAGTAGCTGGGACTGCAGGCATTCACCACCATTCCTGGCTAAGTTTTTGTTTTTTGTAGTGATAAGATCTTGCTATATTACCCAGGCTGGTTTCTGACTCCTGGCCTCAAGTGATCCTCCCACCTTGGCCTCCCAAAGTGCTGGGATTACAGATGTGAACCATTGTGTCTGGCTGTAAATTTTAATTTTTGATACATGCGCCATTTACTGTAAGTCACATAAACAAATGTTCTTTGATAGTCTTAATGATATTTAAGAGTATAAATCAGTCCTGAGACGGAAAAATTTGAGAAGTGTGTGCTGTACATTATGGAAGCTAACTAAAAACACATCAGTAGTAAATGTCCAAGCACAATTTCTGTGTAATTACTATTTATTCGATATAATTACTATTTAATTGTCCATTTCTTTCTTGAAGTATGGTGCTTTCTTAATTAGTAATAGCTTTACCCTGTTGATTTGCTTGCTATCCTTAGTGAAATTTTGTAGGGAAGACATATAAGGGCAGAGTATTTGGCTCTCCTTGATGTCAACAGATACTTGATTCATTTTATTATCTTTAAATCAGAATTGATAAAATTTATGTTAAAGTAGGCTAGCTACTTCTTAAAATAAGCATATTAACCAAATTAAGTTCATGAAATTTACTCTGAAAAAATTACAGGGAAGAACTTTATATGCATTGTACATATTCATCAAATGGAAGGAATGAAAAATATATTCAATAAAAAATGGAAAACTTTTACAAATTATACATCAAGAATATAAAACATGATTTCTCTTTCAGAAGCTTTATTTAAATTAAGACACAAAATAGTTAAGTAGCAGTGTAAATCAGTGTAGTGTATTTCAAAATAACTGGTTCAGATGATAAGTATTGCCTGGAAATGAGACGGACTCTGTCTTTGCACTGTTTTGAGAAGGTCTCATAGCACAGGTTCACTGTAATGCATAGTGTTTGGAGAAAGAGAAATGTGAACCTAGGATAGAAAAGGAGTGCAGCCGGGCTCGGTGGCTCCGCCTGTCATCCCGCGCCTTTGGGAGGCTGAGGTGAGTGAATGGCCTGAGCCCGCGGCTTCGAGACCCGCCTGGGCCGCGAGACCTCATCTCTACAATACATCAAAAAAAAAATTTAGCTGAGTGTGGTAGCGCGCGCCTGTAGTTCCGGCTACTCGGAAGGCGGAGGCGGAAGGATCGCCGGGGCCCCGCGGGTCGAGGCTGCGGGGGCCGGGAGCGGCCGCTGCCCTCCAGTCTGGGCGACGGAGCGAGACTCCGACTCAAAAAAAAAAAAAGGAAAAGGAGTACAGTATGGACTGGATTATGAGTAAATCTTTGGTATTGGGAATATATTTTCTTAAAATATGAAAGAATGCCTAGATTGAGTAGAACTTTTGTATTGGAGTTGGTGGGAAATACATTTAAATAGGTAGAATGGAATTGGGTAGGAAGTGCAGATTTTTTTACACTGGTCTTATATCTGGAGTTATTTAGTTTGCTAAAATTTGAATATTCTTTTGAGGCATTCAATGCCAAAACAGTTTGCGGAGTTGTGTTTTGTCAATGTAAGCACCGGGCAGCCATTGAACATTTTTCTGTGAGGGGCGGTATTATAAAAACTCTTTTAAGAAGATTAGTGTATGGGCCGTAGGTTGAGAAGAGCTGAGTAACACAAGGCTAGTTAGGCAATAAGAGTTTAGAGTAGGGTGAATGTGGAAGAGGAGGAATGGGTGAGGGCTACATTTCAAAGGAAGGACTAACATGATAGGGCAGATGATTAGATATAGAGTGTGCAAAGGCATGTTAAGGCTAATTCTAAGATATTTAGCTTTGGTGCCTCGGCCCCATTGGTAGAATGAGATGGGTGTGATGCAGTTTTATACACTAGTTAAAAAGATGGTGTAATGAAATTATTGGGAAAATTGGATTTTAGATTCAGAATTTGAAACTTAAAAAAGGCTGAAAGTTGTTAAACTTTTTTAAAAAGACTTGAGAAAAAAGTTTCTTTACAGAAAGATTCAGGCAATGGTTCTCAACCAAAGCTACCTATTAGAATCACCTGAGGAGGAGAAAAGACAGAATTTCCTGAGGAATTTTTTAAAAATTGCAGATGTCTAGCTTGGAGTGGGGCAAAGAGATCACTTAAAAAATTACATTCCTTAAATAATTTAATGAGCAGAAAGAGTTGAGAACCACTACACTTATATAGAGGAAATAATTTGTGAGGAATGGGAAATAGTTTGTGACAGTTTTTGAGTTTGTTTTGAATTACATGTGGGGATGATCTGTTTTTCCTCCAGCTTTTCAACAAGAGAGAAAAGAGTTAAATTTTCTTATGAGAGATTTATTTGAACGTTGGGAAGAACTTTCAGCCATTAGGTTTGTTGGATACTTTAGAAGGGAAGCTAGGGCCAAAGTGAGAGGATTGCCTGAGCCACCACGGGTTCGAGACCCGCCTGGGCAACTTGGCGAGACCTCATCTCTACAATAAATAAAAAAAATAGCCAGGCATGGTAGTGTGTGCCTATAGTTTCGGGTACTTGGAAGACGGAAGAATTGCCCATCCCCGACACTAGGGTGGTGGTGAGCATGCCACTGCACTCCCAGCCTGGGTGATGGAGTGAGACTCCAACTCAAAAAAAAAAAAAGGAAAGCTAGGGAATTTGAAGCAGTCCCTGTGTAATGTACAGAATATAAATGGGTATATCTTTTTTTTAGCATAACATAAAGGAGCCTGACATTTAGAAAGAGGAGACAAAGCTTCTTGTGAACCCCTCAAGCCTCTGATCTACAATATGTGGTTATTTTCATATATAATTTCACAAGACAAGTTACCCTTGTGAAACTGTGTTTGCTCTTGCATTCTACTTAGAAGTAGAATCCAATCCAGTTAGCCTCAAAAAACCAGATCACTGTTTCCTATTTGAAATACATAGCAAAGTATTTTATATGTAACTCCCAGTAACTTGATAATAATATGTTTTAAGAAAAATGGGTGAAAATTACCCTAGGACTTAATTATTAGTAAGCATGTTCAGACTAATAGTTTTCTGCCCCTTCAAGGAAATTATTCTTTTTGCCAATATCAGTGTTATATTTACCAATCATAATAGTGACCTGAAAGGTTAATGATTATTATGAGTTTAAGGAAGTTCTGAATACTATCAGGGAAGATTTTTTAAATAACTCAACTCATTTAATTAGAAACAGAATGAAATATTTATTCATATTGTTATGTCTTATATTTGTTTGTTCATAGTATGTCAAGAAAGACCTGAGAACTGGAATGTAATACCTAGGTCATGCTTATTTTGTTTATTATTATTCTTTTTTTCACTGACAAGTTTCTTAATTCATATTGTGGACATTTTAAAGGTGTTAACCCAGAAGTCCTTAGGCTTCCCTGACTCGAGGGTACAGATGATAGTACATTGAAATTTAGACTCATTTGTTTCCAACTTGGTAACCTTTGTCTGAGCGTCTTCTGGGTCTCTGTCCCATTTTGAGGTGTTCATTCTCTTTTCATATTTCTGTGGTCCCCCGGGGGTATCCGTAAGTGCCAAGGGATTACTTGTCTACCTCAATTGTTATGCTTCTTGCTTTTGCTCTTAATGTTTCACTGAAGTCATTTCCATACCACTGATGTAGTCATTTCTCTAGACCTTATTTTAGTGGTTCATTTAGGGTAATGCTAATAACATTGGTTGGTGCTGGCAGAGTGATACCTGGCCTCACCTCAGGCCACTGTTTGAAGCGTACCCTGTTTCATTATGGTTGCTCTAGGCTTCTGAACTGTCACTCATGATGATGTTCCCAGTTGCAGCTCTTTGCGCTTCCTTTTTTTTTTTTTTTTTTTTTTTTTTGAGTAAGAGTCTCACTCTGTCACCCAGGCTGGAGTACAGTGGTGTGCTTATGGCTACCACAGCCTCGACCTGCTGGATTCAGGTGATCCTTTGCTTCAACCATGGAAGTAGATGGAACCATAGGCACATACCACCACACCCTGCTAATTTATTGTAGAGATGAAGTCTTGCCAAGTTGCCCAAGCTGGTCTCAAACCTCTGGGCTCAGGCAATCTTCTCACTTCTGCCTCCCAAAATCCTGGTATTACAGGTGTAAGCCACCATGCCTGGCAGCTCCTTGTACTTTCAATGTCTCTTAACCCTTCACAGTCTGGAATCAAGTTCTTCAAAGTAAGGAGGGACTCCTCATCATCTGTGTTGAAGTTCTGTACAACTAGAGTTCATTTAATTTTATGAAACACTGTCCTTTCCTTTCCAGAGTACCAACGTGACTGGAAGATCACTAGGTCAGGTCAGGCTCCTAAATCTACTGGGAAAGTTTCCATTTGACTCTTAGGCTATTATTGCCCTTGTGATGAATTTTGTCTCAGGAGGGTGAATCATTTTGTAAATATTATCTTCTTCCTTCCTCCTATTTCACCACAAATTGACCATATATGTCTGAATTACAATCCCAATATTATGTAGGATGCAAGTTTTTCTCCCAGGAGATTCATTTAAAATATTATCTGAATTATTGCAGTAGCCTCTTAACTAGGTTTATCATTTTGTCACTTTTCAGTTTTTACTTAGCATGGAAGCCAGGGTAATTCTGTTAAAATATGTCAGACCATGTCACTTCTTTCTTTTGTTCTTTTTTTTTTTGAGTTGGAGTCTCACTCTGTCGTCCAGACTGGAGTGCAGTGGCTGCTCCCGGCCACTGCAGCCTCGACCTGCTGGGCTCTGGCAATCCTTCCGCTTCAGCCTTCCAAGTAACTGGAACTACAGGCACGCGCTACCATGCCCGGCTAATTTTTTGATTTATTGTAGAGATGAGGTCTCGCTGCCCAGGTGGGTCTTGAACCCGCGGGTTCAGGCAATCCACTCACCTCAGCCTCCCAAGGCGCCGGATTACAGGCTGAGCCACTGAGCCTGGCTTCACTTCTTTCTTAAACTCCTCTGATTTCCTTTCCCAGAGTGTACACAAAGTTTCTTTTTATAACTTAAGGCCCTTTATGTTCTGTCTGCTCCCTCTTATCTCTTGACCTCATGTTGTCTCGTTGTTTTCATTTAACGTTATGTTTTAGACTTTTTTTCATATGAACAAATACAATTTTTTAAAAAAAGACTGTAGCCTTTTTCAGGGCTATATGGTATTTCATAGAATAACGTTGATATAACCATTTTAATGTTGATGCACATTTATGTTATTTCCAAAATTCCATTAATTGCACACAGTGCTTCAGTAAGCATTGTTATATGTTCATGTTATATACATGAACATACATGAAATATATAATTTCTTGCATTTTATACTTTCCTTTTGGAGAATTATCCTTTCTTCCTACTATAGTCTTTTGTCACTCCTTTAGCAAGGGTCTATGCATGGTCTTTCAGTTTTATCTTTTGAAAATATCTTTATTTTGCCTATATTCCTGTTCACACAGTTCTTGAGTGACAGACATCCTTTCCTAAAGGCTTTGATGATATTATTCCACTGTCTTCTGGCTTCCATTGCTAGTATTGTGAAGTCTGCTGTCAGTGTAGTAATGTATATATTTTTCTAGTTATCTCTTTTATCTCTAAGATGCTTTTAAAGGTATCCATATCTTTTCATACATTGCAATTTCATTTTGATGCCTCTACTTGTGTCTTTCTTGAGATCTTTCTTGGATTTGTTGTGATTTCTAAATCTGAAGATTTATGTCTCTCACCAGTTTTGGAAAAATCAGTCTTTATTTCTTCCAATATTAGTTTCCTGCCTCTCCCATTATACACACTCCACTCTCTTTGGTCTGATCTTTTAGAACCCTAAATAAATTTATGTTATCAGTCTAGTTTCCATTTTTCTTATCCTGCTTTATAATTCTCATTATTTTTGTCTCTATGTGCCCCATTCTGTTTAATGTCTGTTGTGTCTAAGTTCATTATTTCCCTTTTCAATTTTATATGCTCTGCTGTTTGTTCTATCTATTGAGCTTTTAATTTGTAGATTGTGTTTTATTTTATTTTAAGGATGTGGGGTGTATTTTGATATTTTATTTTTTTGAGTCAGATTCTCACTCTGTCACCCAGGCTGGAGTGCGGTGGCATGCTCACGGCCACCACAGCCTTCACCTGCTGGGCTTAGGCAATCCTGCCACCTCAGCCTTCCAAGTAACTGGAACTGCAGGTACATGCCACCATGCCTGGTTAAATTTTTTATTTTATTATAGAGAATAGGTCTTGCCATGTTGCCTAGGCTGGTCAAGAACTCCTGGGCTCAGGCAATCCTCTTGCCTCAGCCTCCCAAAGTGTTGGGGTTACAGGTGTGAGCCACTGTGCATGGCATATTTTGATATTTTTAAAAAAAGGTCTAGTTGTTTTTAAAATTTGCCTTTTTTTGGGGAAAAAACTCATTGCTTGCTCGTGTTTTGAATCTTTATTCTTTAGACATGTTAAACATCTTTATTTTACATATACTGTTTCAGATACTTTTAATTTTATCCTGAAGCCTTCAAAAGGGGAGCAAAATAGAATTAATATCTTAATTCTGTTCTTTTTTATGTTAGATTTTCTGTAGGTGTTTAGGCTTCCTGTAGTAATTTTGAATTGCAAATTTATGTTTGGCAAGACCTGAGTTGAGTGAGTGTTTCCTCCTCCAGAGATATTTGGACTTTCCTTTGTTATATGACTGCGATGTCATCTCTCTAGGATCACAGGATTCATTCCTAGGTTTTGTAGATATAAAGGTAAATAAGATGAAGAATTATTGCATTTGCAGCAAGTTTTTTAGTAAATTTATTTGTTTGAGTCTTAAGTTTATTCTACATTTAATTTGATTCTAGTTTGAAAGTATTCTGTAAGAAATGTGAAGCATGCTTTAATTTGGTTCTTGAATGTTTTATTTAGTTGTATTTTTCATTTTAAAATTAGTTTTTAAATATTTTTAGTAGTTATTCTTAATATCAGTTACATGCGTTTTCATGTCAGTGAACTTTGAGTCATTTTTATAGATGGTATGATTCTATTAATAGATTTTTAACTTATTCCCAAATTATTGAAATTATATCATTATATCTGGGAGTATCAGGGATCTACTGTAATTCAGACTGTCTTTATATCAAGGAAGGAAAGCTTTGACTCATTTGCACTTCTATCCACGATTATTTTTTGGTGTAATATAAACATTATTTTAAATATTAGGAATCCAGTGAAACTGTTTTTTGAGAGATGCAGTTAATTTTAACATTTCTGAAATTTCACATTAAGGTTGTGTTTCTTGAAAATGTTTTTGCTAAAAGAGTAAAATATAATGAGTGTTGTGAATAAAAGTACGTGTCTTCTTTTTACTTGATCACATACTTGTAGAAAGAATTATAAAAAACAACTGTCTCATGCTAACTTCAAGCATGACCTTTTGCCTACTTTCTTCATTAAGAGAATTGTAATAAAAGCTATTGCTTCAAGATACGGTGAACATCTTAGCTGACTAAAACGTGTATCAGATTTTGTATGACAGACCATTTTTCTACCAACAACCTATTAACTTTTTTTTCCATGTTCTTATAAAAACTTTTGTATTGACCTTTAATGATTAGTATCTGAAAAATGTCAAAACATTGATTCTCAGTTGTAAGTTCCGTGTCATAGACTAATCAAGATTGAACATCTGTGGTACAGCATTTCTTTCCCTTTTTTTTGGCGGATTTTTTTTTTTAACTCTCATGAAGGGCCTTTGGGACAGATGGCCCCTCGCTGTTGATGGTTCGATTACCATGATCACCCACAGCTTCAGAGGAGTGCGAAGAAAAGAAATTGCTTTCTTTGTCAAGGTGTTTTCAATTCAATTCTCACCCATTAGCCCTGTTTGGTTAAAGTTTGGAATTATTCTATCAGGTGATTGATGAGGGTTTTCATTTTATTATAATAGGTCTTGTTTAAAAGGAATGGAAGGAGCAAAATGATATATCTAACATGCTGTGGGTTAGATTTTCTTAAGGTTCTTTGAGGTTCCATTTTCATTACCTTAGAATTTCCTATTATATGACTGAAAAGAGCTTCCTTTTTTTTAAGTTGTGGTGCTAATTTTAGATTATTCTGGGGGAAAAAAGCTAGAATTATCCATTAAATTGTTTCAGTGGTTTGAGTTTTAAAAGTACTAAAATTATTTTACAGTAGAAGTAGTTTGGTTTTCCAGGTAACTCTTTAGAATAAAGATAATTGCAATGAGATAATTGCATTCAGTTTTATTGCCCACCACTGTTTATTTTTGGATGGTGAACAAAGGGACAGATTTCCAAACTTGATTGTCTTTAATTTGAAATATATACATTATGAAAAACAATACATCGAAGTATGATCTCTATTTTTGTAACTGGCTATAAAGTTAAAGATTTTGAAATAATGTTTTCATTTCTATGAGGCTTTTGTGTATGTAAGTCAAACTCATATGAATAAATGAAAAATTATTTTAATTCCAGATTGTTAGGGTATTGATTTGAGTAATATTTGTGATTAATATTCTTTTCTAAGTTTCTTCACATAAAATTTTTCTAGGTTTCTTCACATACAAATTTCCAAGTGTTGTTCAGAGAAAGTCTGGTAGAGTTTGAGGCCCTTATTTTACAAAAACATTAAAACAGTTGGTTTTCTGAAACTATCTTCCTACAGATAACTAAGAAACTTTTTAGACTTGTGAGTGTACTTTAAATTGCTGTTCAGTGACTGAAGAGTAAAGTAAAAAGTCAACCAAGTAGAGCAAATTGCCTTTATTTGTAGTGTGCTTTCTATGCAACAGCATATTTTAGAGAGGGTACTATACTAGAAGCAAGGATACAGGGATTCTAATCTTGAGTTCAAGAAATATTAGCTTCAGATGCAGAATACAGTATAACCTTCTAAAGTTCGAGTGGAAAAGAAGAATCTTTAAGGTCCTTTTTCATTTCTAAAATTCTAAGATTCTATCCATATATAATGAACGTTTTCTTGAAAATGCCAAATAAATAAAACCAAAGCCTTAAGTTTTTTTTTACATTCACGGATATCCTTTCTGTGCATTTATAATTTCTGTTGTTCAAATTTGTACTAATTGCTTAAATTCTAAGAAAGAAAGCATTCTAAGAAAACAGAGCAAAAAATATTTCTTCACATGTCTGAGAGGGAAAGGTACAGAAGGACATATCTCTTGTTCAGATGTGGATAACAATGTGTATGTATATGATATATAAACATAGAGAGAATAATAGGCATTTTATCTTTTGTACACATAACTGTAGTTCTTTATAATTGTTCCTTGGATCATATAGTTCCAGTGTCATAAAACACTTAATTTTGAAATACACTTCTTTTCATTAGGATATGGAAGTAGAATCTTATTTTCTACTATAATTGCCATAGTCTGATGTTTCTTCCTAGCCCCGTGAAGATATACCTGCTGTCAAATAAAGTACATATATAAGAAAAGAAATTCTGAATTATTTATTGTCATATTTTAAAGAATATTTACAGTAAACAAATACAAAATTCTTTAACATGTGACACATAACGCTAACCATTATGAGGGATACATGGTCTATGCGTTAGTTCTCAAAGTATGGTTCTTGGACCAGTAGCATCAGTATCACTTGGGAACTTGTTAAAAATGTAGTTTCTCAGAACCACTTCAGAAGTTCTGTAAGTGGGACCCAACAATCTGTGTCTAGCTATTTTTGTTGCATGCTAAAATTTGAGAACTACTAAATTAGACTTTTTAAAAAGGTGCTAAAATTCTGTTATTGTCTGTGTGTTACCTTTAAAATAATTTGTATAACGTCTGGTTATATATGTTTTATCAAGATTAGATAGAGGTAGTCTAAATTAAGACCTTCTAGCAACGAATTTGTTTTTATTTTCACCATTGCTTATAGTTTCAGCATTTGTAATGTTATGCAATCAATATTACTGTTTATTTTTATGGGTGGATCGGTAAAGCTTTTTATTACTACCTTGTCAGAATGAGTGATAACTTTCCATTAAAGCTGTAAATCTGTGTTTTGCTGGGTTACATGCCAAGGAAAAATGGCAAAGTATTGTTTTTATGGAGTTCTGGCTTCCCAAGGCCATTTGTGGCCCTTAAATGATTGAGTCACTTCTTTTTTTTTTTTTTTTTTTTT
>NW_007233288.1:16044-75109 GCF_000164805.1 Carlito syrichta | reverse complement strand
ACTTCAGCCTCCCAAGGCGCGGGATTACAGGCTGAGCCACCGAGCCCGGCTTGAGTCACTTCTTTAGGTCCTTTTTTTTTTGCAGTCAGGTTTAATATAAAATTATAATTATCAGGTTTGAAAACCATTTTGGCATATGTAATAAAAATTATAATTTTAACTGTAGTTATTAAATTATATGCTTTTAAATCTTTTTCACATAATTGCAAATGTAGAAAATGATACTTATATGGCACATGTGGATTTTCAGATGAGACTCTGTTCTTTTAAAGATCAATCTACAGTTGGGCTCGGTGGCTCAACCTGTAATCCCGCCTTTGGGAGGCTGAGGTGAGTGGATTGCCTGAGCCCGCGGGTTCGAGACCCACCTGGGCAGCGAAACCTCATCTCTACAATAAATCAAAAAATCAGCCGGGTGTGGTAGCGCGTGTCTGTAATTCCGGCTACTTGGAAGGCTGAGGCAGAAGGATCGCCGGAGCCCAGCAGGCAAGGCTGCGGTGGCCGGCAGCGGCCACTGCACTCCAGTCTGGGCGACAGAGTGAGACTCCAACTCAAAAAAAAAAAAAAAAGGTCAGTCTACAGAGAGGGAGAGAGGAAGAAGGAAACAGATTTGCTATTTTTCAGTACCTGCCTCTGATCTAAAGACAGAAAATCATTGTGTTATTCTTGGATGGAAGATCGGGACTTTAGCTGCCTAATTTCATAATTCTACACATGCTTCCATTTATTTATTTTATCTTGTTTGGCAATTCTGTAGAATTCAGATGTATGTAGTAGAACTTCAACTGAAAATATGCGGTTTTAAAATGCATTTGCATGGTTTGGGATAACAATATTAATGGATTTTATAGCAAAATCACTTCCTTTTTATTAGCTTTTGATAAGTAATTCATGGTTATAACCGCTCTTCTATTTAAATTCTCTATCACACACGATTGACAGAAATCTCTCAACTCTGACTGAATCCAACAATTGTCTCTTCTATATGCTGTTGGATGATGTTGGGGAAATCCTAATTTGTTGCCATTGAATCCCAGGTTGGACACCTTCCTAAATGGCCTGAAATAGTTATTTCATACCTCTTCCTTAAACCTCCAACAATCTCTGTTTTAGCAGAGAGCTTTGCTTCAGAGAGTTTCCTACTACACAAAAAAAATTTAGCAGAGTTTACACAATACTCTTACTTTGGCACCACAAATTCTACAAATTTACTTGGATTTATGTCTTTCTCTCCTCTTCTTTTTTTCTATAACAGTGGAAGACAAGCTTGAGCTTCTGTCTAAGGCTCATCTCACTCTCTTGATCAGGATTCCAATCCTTCCTATATATTCTTTCTTTTCTGGCACTCAGCTAACTTGTTAATTCTCAACAGCCTTTAAACACGTTCAGTCTGTACTAGTCTAAAAGAAAAAAAACTATATTGCTTAATATTTCCATCTACCTTTGCTTTCTTCTGCCTTGTATGGCGTTTCTTAAATAAATTACCTTCACAATACTTCCTCTCTTCCCTTATACCCATTCATTCATATTGTCTTAAATTGGCCTTCATCTTCCTACCCTTTCACTGAAGCTCATCTTACTGTGACTGTATGTCTTTAAATATAGTTTCCATTCTTCAGTCATCACTTCTCAATGTTTTGTAGCATTTGTTTGAGGATTTCTTTGAAGTACACCTCTTCTCTTCACTTTCATAACAACAAATGTTGTAGCTGCATTCTTTCCACCTTTCTTGTTATTCTTTCTCCCTTGGTTTATGTTGCTGTCTGCTTCAGTGGCATCCCTTGCTAATTCAGCTTCATCCCTTGATATTCTCCCCTGAAAATTGTATTCTAGATATATTAGCTTTTTTCCATTTCACAATGTGTTTTGTTTTGTTTTAGTTTGTTAATAATAGAGACAGTGTCTCACTATGTTGTCCAGGCTACTCTCAAGCAATCTTCCTGCCTTGGTTTCCCAAAGTGTGGGGATTATAGGCATGAGCCACAACACTTGACCTTTGTTTTTTTTTTTAACCTCCAGAATTCATGTATATTACTTCTCTACTCTATAATGTTCTCCCTTCCTCACTACATAGCCATAGCCCAATTCATCCATTACTTGCTTACCTTGTTTCAGTTTATGTGTCCTTTTCTGTTGAAGTCCTTTAGTGATGCTCTTAATTAGGTTAGATTTCCTTACTGTGTGCTTCTCCAATACCCTGTCCCTTTATGTGTAGATGCTCCTCTTTTCTGTAAGTGGTAAGGGCACGCTTTTATTTGGTTCAATGTTATATCTCCACAGGAGAAAGAATAAAAATTGTACATTTTCAAAAAAATTACATATTTGCTTTAATGATTTTTGCTCATTTATATTAAAAAACATCATTCTTTTATTAGAAGCATTTCTTGAAATTATCAAGCCAATGAATTTTCAAGTTGAGTTCAAATGTTCCTATAGGACACATTACTTAAAATAGTACTTTGTACAAAAACTAGATTGCCCTTTCACGTTGCTTTCCTTGGATATGGTAGGGCATGGTAGGGCAGGAACTTTTCTTATTTCTTTAGTATTTCATAGATTTTTGAAAAAATAATTTAAGTAATTTAAATGGGCCACAAAAATATATGAATTACTGAAAATTACTTAAAATATGTGCTTTAACTTTATTTTTATTTATTTATTTTTTGAGTTATAGTTTTACTCTGTCACCCAGATTGGAAAGTAGTGGCACAGTCACAGCCACTGCAGCCTCGGCCTGTTGGGCTCAGGCAATCCTTCTGCCTTAACCCCTCCAAGTAGCTGGGACTACAGGCATGCGCCATCACACCCAGCTAATTTTTTTGACTTATTGTAGAGGTGGAGTGTCACCATGTTGCTCAGGCTGGTCTTGAATTCCTGAGCTCAGGCAGTCCTCTTGCCTCAGCCTCTCAAAGTACGGGGATTACAAGTGTGAGCCACCACGCCAGGCAAAAATATGTGCTTCTTAATCCTCTGCAAAAGGAGCAAAGCTGGAGTTATCACACTTCCAGACTTTAAACTATATTACAATGCCACAGTGACCAAGATGGCATGGTATTGGTAGGAATAGGCACATAGACCAGTGGAACAGGGCAGAGAATTCAGAAGGAAATACATGGACTTTCAATCAATTCATTTTTGACAACACCATCAATAACAACCGTTGGGGAAAAGCAACCATATTCAACAAAAATAGTGCTGAGAAAACTGGCTAGCCACATGCAGAAGAATGACAGTGGACCCCTACCAACCACCATATGCAAAAATAAATCCCAAATGGATCAAGTACTTATGTAAAATCTCAAAACTATAAGATATTTAGAAGGAAATGTAGGGAGCACTCTTCTGGACATTGAAGTAGGCATTGAATTCATGGCCAGCTCCTCAAAGGCAATGAAACAAAAGCTAAGATAGACTGGGACCTTATCAAACTGAAAAGTTTTTGCACAGCAAAAGAAACTGTCAAGAGAGTAAAGAGACAACCCACGGAATGGGAAAAATATTTTCAAACTATACATTTGACGAAGACCTAACATCCAGGATTTACAAGGAACTTGAATGAAAGGAAAAAAAAACCCTATTAAAAAGTGGGCAGAGGACATGAACAGACATTTTTCAAAGGATGATATACAAGCAGCCAACAAACACATGAAAAATGCTTATCCTCACTAGTCATCAGAGAAATGCAAATCAAAACTACAATGAGATACCACCTAGCAGTGGTATGGATGGGATGGTTGTCATTAAAAAGTCAAAAGAACAACAGGCGCTGGTGGGACTGGGAAAAAAAGGGACACTTCTACACTGTTGGTGGGAATGTAAAATAGTTCACCCTCTATGGAAAGCAGTGTGGCAGTTTCTCAAAGAACTCAAAACTGAACTTGCATACGATTCAGCAATCCCCCTCCTGGGAATATACCCAGAGGAACATAAATCACTACCAAAAAAAACACTGCATGTTTATTGTAGCATTATTCACAGTAGCAGAAACATGGAACCAATCCAGATGCTCATCAAAAGTGGACTGAATAAAGAGAATGTGATACATATATGATAGAATATTATACAGCCATAAAGAACAAAATCATGGTCTTCTCAGAAACTTGGATGCAGCCAGCGACTATCATACTAAGTGAATTATCACAGAAACAAAGAACTGAATACCGCATGTTCTCATTTATAAGGGGGCGCTGAACAGTGGTTACATTAACATAATGGGGGGATTGGCGGGTGCCAGACAATGCTAGGGAAGGGAGGGATGGAAGAGAGAAGGAGGCACATGGCAACACATTGGGTACCTGGTCCACGATCAGGGGAGAGAGGGCCAACTGGAAGCCCAGGCTTCACTGCACACAGCCTGCCTTTGTAGTATCCCCACTTGTACCCTACAACTCTAAAATAAGTAAGTAAATAAATGAATAAAATCATTCTTATGTCTCCACTGGAAAGCTCTAGTCTCTCCTATTAGCTAGCTGCTTGACTGAGACACACTCCTCATTGTTTTGACCTCAGTTTCCTCATACATAAACCACCGATTCTACACTGTAGGCAAAGAAGGCCTTGAAAGCTGTAATCAAGCCAAATTCTAATATACCTTCTACCTTTTCAAAAGTATATGGGCTCTGAACTGTGATTTTACAAATGCATAATTTTAAAGGTACTGTATATTTTTCTTTCTATGGAATTAAATACACATTTATGAAAATTGGAAAGTTTCCCCTGCATTCTTTTTTTGAAGTGTAGTAAAATCACACTAGTGTCCTAAGTTATTTTAATTTTTGTTTTCAGTTAAGAACCAGGAAATGTGAAATATCTGATTGAAAAAGAAAATAAAATATTACTGAATTTATCTTACTTTAATTTTTAAAAACCCTTAATAATGAATTTGGGATCCTTGTGATGATGTACAAATCATACTTTAAATATTCACCTTCCAAATTTACTGATTTAATAAAAATTGTTTTTTTTCTTACTACACTACAACATTTACTGAAATAAGAGATTAACTTTATTTATGTCAAAATCAAGCTACATATTCTTCCACTGTTATTTATTTGGTTTCTACATTGTTGGCAGCAAAGTATTTTTTATTTATTTAAATTAAGATATGGAATCTCCTTTGAATTGCTAGTAGACATTGGAAAGAAGAGAAACACAATATGTATCAGTCATTACTGGCAATGATGATTCTCACCAGCAGTTCTCATCCTTTCACCCATAAAATCAGCATAAAATTGACCTAACATTGCCAGATCAGATCGAGTATCTGGAAAATAATCCTTAGGGAACTGAAAATTCAGTCTTTGTGCATAAAGATGTCAAATCAGATTATTTTTTTCAGAACCCTTTTGTTTCTTCCTTTGCGGTATTGGAAAAGTTGCTACAAAAATGTGTCAGATGTGGTCTAAAGCTAATTACACAGGCAGTAACTAAGTTAATCCATTTCAGATATGGATGCTCATGACTGTAATAAATTTCTGAGGGTTAAATGGTACAGTTCATTTAAGGAAAAGAAATAGGATATTTTCCCCTTTCTAATTAAACCAATATGTGTTATTTTAATGTCCTCCCTTGTTTTTCCTCTGAAAAAACAGAATATACAGAAAAAAATAATTGAGTAAGATATGAGGAGCAGTTATGCAGCAAGACATACTTAAGTAAATGCTACAAACAAAAACAGTAAACTGTAAGGGCTATACTACCATGTTAATGTTCTGGTTTAAGACACAGGTGTAGGAAAATATTCACAAACATTTTCTCAAATGGTGACTGCAAAGTTGAGGTTATTTAAATATCACAGCTCCTTAATTCCATTATTTATGAGAAAGATCCATTTTATATTTCTGCATGAGGATTTGTTTATATAGCTATTGTATTATTTTTTATCAAGATCATAACTTTCATTTAATATTTCATGAAGATTCCATCATACAATTTGTTTTGTGAGATTCAAATCTTAACAGCTACCATTTTGGTAAAACTATATAAATGTATAGTATTTTTTTCTAATTGAGAACATAATTATCCACAGGACATTAATGTGTGAGTATTTTTAGGTGATGTATAATGCATTTCACATTCATTTTAGAAGTATATATCTTTTTCACATGAGAACAGAATCACTTAATATTACCTTCATAAATTTGTAATGTATAGTAATTGCTAATTTCCTACAAGATAAGTGTTTCCTAGATAACTGACAGTCTACTGTTGTTGTAACTCACTTTTGCATGTGTTCCCATACAATAAATGCTTTGGTGTCCTAGTGAAAAAAAAATTTATAATATGTTATTCTTGTCAAAGATGTTTTAAATGAGTTATTTATATTAATTTATATAGAAACTTTAATTCCTTAATAAGTAAAAAGTTTGATTGTAGAAAGCATGCTTTTTTCAAATTATAATATTTAAAAAAAATTATTGAACTTAAGTAAACACATAAGAGGAGCCAGCTCGTGCTAAAAATCTTGCTAGACATTTGTTGAGCTTTGGAATGGAAACTTTTGAAGTTTATATATCCTTGGACTAAAAAAGCAGTATGAAGTAGTAGAAATAATGGATTAGAGCTGTAAATTTTCTCTGATTGAGTACGTAACGTTTGGTAGCCTTGATCCACCAAGTCCTTTTCCTTGGAGTGGGGTTCAACCCTATCTTGTAGGTGGTACTTGCCATTCATATTAGTTTTATCCTGGGCTTTCATAGGGTTTTTTCCAGAAGTAATAATCCATTATATACTATCCTTTTAAACACATTTGAAGTATTCAGAAGTTGTTTGACAGTTGAAATATAAGTATATGACCAAAATATTTATTTGTACTTATAAAAGATAAGAGCTTTATTTTATTGTATGAAATAGGAGATAAATATTGTGAGAAATAATGAAAATGAAAAGCTGATGTGATTTTATAAAACAATATTGATTTATACATATTAATTACTATATATGACATATTGGAAAAATTTCTCTGAAATGCCACGACTATCAATTATATTTTAAATAAGCTGCCTTATACCTACTTGCCAACATCTCTATTTTTGTAAATGTGGGATTTAATTACTGATGTAAAGAAAACATTATTATAGCTTTTATAAATTATTTATTGGGATTTTAAATGGAAGTTTAAGTATTGTATTTTGGTTTAGTCCCTTAGGAGTATAAAATATTTGATTACATATTTACTACATTTATATTTTTCTTTTCAAACTAAAACCAATATTTTTGTAAGTGCAGTTAAAACTGAAAATTCAAAGTTTGGAATTTTAAAATCTAAGATATATGAATAAAAGTGAGTTGCTAAAAGAAATATAGTAATGATTTTTAATAACCTGGCCAAGTTAGTAATTTCATTTGTTTCTATTGCAAAGGTCATTAAAACCTTGAAAAGATACAAATATTTAGCTTGATAGAGGAGAAGAAATGAATCTTATCAACTGTAAATGTTTAAAGAAAAATTTAAATATTATAATGAATGTAGCTTTGACAGTTTTAAGGCTATTTAATCAAGCCTGTTGCTTTAACTGTGTTCTTTTGCCTCTATTTAATGATATGTGTTAATTATTTACAGATCCTGTGGTACTGTGGAAATTTCCGGAGGACTTTGGAGACCAGGTTGGAACCACGTAATTAAAAAAACAAAAAAAAAACTTGAAACTGGAGTATTACAATTATGACTACTATTACTGCTGCTTTGTTGATGCTACTACTACTGTACATGGATCATTAAAATTGTTTTCTCTTGATCAACTGTGAAGGAAAAAAGGGCAGATTAGATGGAAGAATCTTTTAAAGTTACCAAGTAGATGGGCTATAAAGAAGCTCTTGTATTGAAATGTATAGGGACTATATGTTTAAAGTTTCAACATGTTTTATACTCTTTTTTGTATGTTTTTTAATTTTAAATATGTTGGTACAGTTCAGGAATTTTATACTCTTAATTCGTCTTTAAAATATATATTTGAAAATATAGAAAAACTTGACAATATTAAATCTTAGTTGAATGCACTTTTATTATTTCTGTCTACTTAGAAGTAACTGTAACTACTATATGTAATCAGTTCTTTCTTAGTCACAGTAATATCTGAATCATAGAATTTGAATTATCAATATTTTCTTATTTAAAAATTTTTATCTATAGTTTTACTTTCTTAAAGAGATATGGCATGGGAAACTGCTGGATGAATTTATTCCACTTTTATTTTCAGTCTCCTATAATTCCTTAAATACTTAGTGTGACCAAAATGATGAAGTATTTTTATGTAACATATAAAAATAAAAAAATCTTTAAAATATGTTATATATATATATTTTTTTAAAATCAATATTTTTTATTTTAATATTGTGGGGTACAGTTAAGGGTTAGGTATACAAATATGCTTCTTTCAGGCACCCTTGTTGATAAGGTGTGTCTCCCCATAAAATATATGTTATATATTTTTAATTATAAGATACTGTTATCTATCATTATGTAATCATGGTTAATACAAATTTGAGGGTTTTTAACCATTAATTTTTTGCTTCTTTTATTATTTTGACACAGTTTTAACTCACATGTAATAATTTACATATTTATGTGGCACATTGATATTTGGATACGTGTATACATCAAATAAGTGTAATTAGCATATTCATCACCTCACATATTTACCTTGTGCTGGGAACATTCAATCTACTTTTCCAGCTATTTGAAAAAATGAAATACATTGTTGTTAATTATAGTTACACTACAGTTCTATAGAACACTTGACACTCACTATTCTTTCTATCTAGCTATCATTTGTATCCATTAGCCAACTTATCCTACCCCTGCCTTCCCTTCCAAGCCTCTAGTAACCACTATTGTACTCTTTACTTCTATGAGATCAATTTTTCAAGGTTCTGTATTTGAGTGAGAATATGCAGTATTTGTCTTTCTGTGCCTGGTTTATTTCACTGAACATAATGTCCTTCAAGTTCATCCATACTGCCATGAATGACAGATTTTGGTCTTTTTAATGGCTAAATTGTATTCCATTGTATATACAAACCACATTTTTTAATCCATTCATCTGTTGATGGATGGACTCTTAGATTGATTCCATATCTTGACTATTGTGAATAATGCTTCAAAAACATAGGAGTGCAGATGCAAGGGCGGGACCCCCCAAAACCCAGAATTTATTTATAAAAAAAAGTGTATTCTTGCATATTTAAGCTTCAGTCACCTTCCATGTACTCTCCATTTGATGCAGTACACCTATGGAGACACTTCTTCCACTCCTCAAAACAGTTTTTGAACTTATCAATTTTGATGCCTTTTAGTGCTTCTGCTGCTTTTTTGTTTCATCTCTTCCACATTGGCAAAACATTTCCCTTTGAGGACTTTTTTCATCTGGGGAAACAAAAAAAGTTACTCTGGGTGAAATCAGGTGAAAAGGGAAGTTGGGGCGATGGGAGTCATGCCATTTTTGGTCAGAAATGCTGAGGACTCTGCAGTGTGGGCATGTGCGTAGTTGGGGTGGAAGAACCGGTCACCTGTTTGCCACAACTCGGACTGTTTCCTCTAAAAATTGTGATGCAGCCCCCTCAAAACTTCCAGATAGAAACTGATGGTTCCTAGAACACTTACCTAGCAGGGGAAAACTGTACGACAAAGGGCCCACCCTCCAAAAAGATAATTCTGTTTTTTTAGGTTTCCCCCTTGTTTCTCTTTGACATACTGATTTCCTTTCCTTTGGCTATTATTCAGTTGTGGAATTGATGGATCATATGGTAGTTCTGTTTTTAGTTTCTAAAGGAATCTCCTTACTGTATTTCATAATGGTTGTACTAATTTACATTTTACCAACAGTAGATAAGTTCCTCTTTCTCTGTGACCTCACCAGCATTTATTATTTTTTGTCTTATTATAGTCTTTTAACTGGGGTGAGATGATATCTCATTGTTGTTTTAATTTGCATTTCCCAGATGATTAGTGACGTTGAGCAATTTTTCTTGTATCTGTTGGCTATGTAGGTCTTCTTTTGAGACATGTGTATTCAGCTCATTTGTCCATTTTTAACTGGATAATGAAGATGTTGATAATGATAATTTGCTGGTGAGCTGTTTGAGTTTCCTTTATATTTTGGATATTTATCTCTTATCTTATGAATAACTTATATTCTCTCCCATTCTGTGGTTGTCTCTTCACTTTGTTGGTTCTTTCTTATACTGTGCTGAAACTTTTTAGTTTGATATAACCCAATTTGTCTATTTTTGCTTTTGTTACCTGTGCTTTTGAGATCCTCTTTATAAAATCTTTGCCCAGACCGATATCCGAAAGCATTTCTCCTATGTTTTCTTCTAGTGGTTTCATACATAGTTTCAGGTCTTACATTATACAAATTTAAGTTTTTTTATTTTTTATATTTGCATCAGGGTCTCACTCTGTTGCCCAGGCCAGACTCTGGTGGTGTGATCACAGTTCACTGCAGCCTCAACCTCCTGGGCTCAGGTGATCCTTCTGTCTTAGGCTCCTGAGTAGCTGGGACAGGTGTGTGCCACCACTCCTGGCTATGTTGCTGGTCTCGAACTCCTGGGCTCAAGTGATCTTGCCTCAGCCTCCTAAAGTGTTGTGATTACAAGTGTGAACCATTACAACCAGTCATGAATTTAAGTCTTAAGAGAAATAAATATTTTTTGCTGGATACTCGATGAGCAGTTTCCTTTCTGTTGTCTTCAAAGGAATGGAATAAAGCAATCTTGTCCCTGTTAAGATTATAATACCACAAACTTACTATAATTGTGTTCACAGATATAATTCTCACAACTTACAAAAATGAAAGCTGATAAAATACTTGTTTAAAGCAATTCATTTAGAAATAAGCATACAGACATGTGATTTGGAATGCATGTGAAACAATAATTTTCTAGATATGAAAGTCAATCTGAAAGACTTACAAATTACACTGAAAAAATTAGTTAAATAGATATGTTAAATATTAATTAGATCTGGTGTACCCTACTATGGTATCATATAAAAGGAAGGCATATACTCTTAATTTGATTTTAGATTTTTAAAGAAATAATAGATTTATAAATATATTAAGTATACAAAAGAAATTCCTATGGTGAAGACATAACTTCGATATAAAAAGTTTAATTAGGTTTGTTCCTAAGTAGCTTATGGTTAGATTAGAGCCTTGCTCACTCATTTTGCCATACTGACATAATTTTTTCTTGTTCTTCTCAATTCATTCTTGTCTACTGTGGCCAAAGAGCAAGCCTCCTGTCCCTGCTCAGGTCTTTTTTAAAAAAATTTTTACCTTTCAAACTGCAAAGTGCCTTGGTAATTTTTAGGGGATTTGGAGACTCCTGACTTTGGGTTCATGTAAGAGTAATAATATACTTGTTGGGCCCAGCTAAGATAAAAGTTTCAGTGAGACCAACTATTGTTGTTTCTCTTGATGACTGGTAAACTGGTGCTTGGAATTTTTTAGTTGAGATTTAATTGTTCTGTTTCCAAAATTCGCTTGAAATGACATCCCATTGTCCTCATTTATTTTAATACTCCTTGCCCTCTTTTTAAAAATATTATTGTTGTAGTTTTTTTCTCAGTATCTTTATAATTTAAAAGCAATGTGTTATTTATTTATTTGTTTGTTTGTTTATTGAGTCAGAATCTCACTTTGTTGCCCAGATTGGAGTGCAGTGGCATGCTCACGGCCACCCCAGTGTCAACCTGCCTTGCTCAGGTGATCCTTCCACCTTAGCCTTCCAAGTAGCTGGAACTACAGGTGCGCGCTACCACACCCAGCTAATTTTTTGATATGTTGTAGAGATGAGGTCTCATCAAGTTGCCCAGGCTGGTCTCGAATCCCTGGGCTCAGGCAATCCTCTCGCCTCAGCCTCCCAAAGTGCTGGGGTTAAGACTTGAGCCACCGCGCCTGGCCAGCAGTGTGTGATTTAATCCAGAGGAATCATATTATACTATTACCCCTTTGATTCTACCACATGAAATTGTTGACCCACATAGGCATTGGTTTATTTTGTGCTTTAGAGTGTGCTTTCCTTTTTTTTGGCAATTGAAGAATCAGTGGGATAACTCATATAGCTTTTCAGGAATTGTAATTAAATTTTTTTTTTTTTTTGGATACAGTGGAGGGTTTTGTATCAGAGAGTACTGGGAGATGAAACTATAAAAATAAATGGGACTGGGTTTTTGTACAGTTTGCCTTGCTAAAGAATTGGTTCTTCAAATGAACTTGAAGATTAATCTGGGAGAGATTTCAGTATGGATTGATTGAGGTAAAAACTGAAGACAAGGAAATTAGGTGGCTATTTTAGTAGTGAGAAGTAAGAAGAATCTGAAAGAGCTGGTTACATTAGAAATTAAATAGAGAACAACCATTAAGGATAAAAAAGATTTCATGAAGTTTATTTTTGAGGGGACGGGGAAAGAGGGGAGAAGACTAGTAAAGAGAAGATGATGGGTTTGATGGAGAATATTTGCAACCTAAGAAAATACAGAGATGTGGATATTCAAGTGTAAGGATTGCCACAGAGGTGTAGGAATAGGGTTTCATATTGTAGGCAAAGCTATTAATCAGAAACCAAGGATGCAAGCCCATTAAAATTGAGTGAACTTTTAAAAAACAATTTTCATAGGTTTTTTAAAGAGTCGAATATTATCAAATAAGGCAAAAATCATGTTTTATTTCATTGTGTGCTCATGTTCAAGAACAAACTGACTCTTTAAGATATCTCAGAGGTCTGACAGGTCAAAACTAATTTCATCAGCATCATTGTCACCATGATATTTATGTTATTTGTGTTAACATTCATTGAATTCATGATTGCTGTTATAAAATGAATCCATACCTCTTTTAACAATTTTTCAGATTAAATTTCTAACATAACACATTTCAGTAGTTATACATTTTGAGTAGCTCTTCAGAGTCCTTAATAAGGCCCAAGAATGTGAATAAGCTCAGAGTTTTAACAACAAAGCAAAGCCCAAGAACTGCTGTTTTAGGACAAAATTATTCTTTTTCTTTGAAAAACAAAGGCATCTGCTTTGTTGTTTCTTTGCCATTATTGTCCCTAGTGTAGTCTTAAACACTCATAGTAATTATAACTTTTAATCTAAGTGACTAATGTCTGTCAGGAAAAAAAGAAAGAAGCAACATCTTGGGGTGGATAATTGAGAACTTTCAGTCATACTTAGGCATTTTTACAGACTCCCAGAGCTCATGAATTCTGATAATACAATTTTCTGCAGCTGTGTACCTCTTTTATGTCTCCGTAAAATAGGACGTTTGTTAACATGACTCAGAGGTATTGCCTTTCTATACCATACAAAACTAAGAAAAAGTATATAGACAAATTATGTTTAGTAGTCCATGTTTTAGTATTCTGTCTTAGGATTTAATCAATTTAATATCAGTCGGACATTTTGATTACCTAAAGATTTTGAAAATTATGTTCAAAAAGATGTGCTACAGAATAAAATTACTATTTAAATAAACTTTAACAAAATAATCATTAAATTTTCCTGAAGAGAAATTTACATTTTATATAACCTAAAGCATATGTCATGAATTTGCTTAGTTGTTCAGTAACCTGTGTAAGTTTGGGGAAAACAAGCTCCCGTAGAATAAATTGTATGCTTGCACTATACTTAACATTGCTGAATCAGAGAAGACACAGCTATTTTTATTAAGCCAAAATTATAATGCTTGATGGACTTTCTAAATATTTATCTTAATAATGTGAATTTGAGTTATCTAAGAATAACTATTTTTAATGTCTAGCTCATTCGAAGTATTAGTTCAGTTTTCTATTTTATAGGTCTTTTAGGAATATTCTATTTATGTACATATCTGTCTTTAAGTCAGTCAGAACAAAGTATCTCTAATTTGTATGACTTTATAATTTAGTTTGTTGATACTCTCTAGAGATAGGGAAACATTTCACATTAACACAAGAGCAAGAGTTTCTGTGAAATATGGATATATAATCTTACAGACTGTCATTCTTGGTGATATTTTTAGGTATATTGTATATAACGTACAGATGATATAGAAACATAGGGAAGTTGAAAGATAGAATTTTAAAAGTAGTGCTGTATTTTCAAGGCCTTTTAAGTTATGTTTCTGATCATTACTCTGAAATCAGAGATGGAACATTTTGCCAAATACTGAACAAATGAGTCTCAATCTAGACAATTAGCATGTAGCTTTAGCTGCCTTAAGAACTTAAATTACTCAGAGCACTTTGCAAGGTGCTTGTCTGGTATAATAAGGCTGTAAAGAAGACGTGGTTCTTGCCTTCCAGCAGCCTATTAGGAAAAGGAAGATTGGAATGGGAATCAGAAGTGAGCTATTGCTCTGGCTCTGCTTCTAACTTGAGTGCATGGCAGATTCTCATGGAGAGGTTGGTGGCTAGGAGGAGTGGAGGGCCGAGAAGGTGACCTTTAAGCTTATTCCTTGGTCACTGAGGTTTTTTTTCTTTAGTTGGTCCTCTTCTCGAGGTGAGAGTGGAGTACACCGACATATAGGATAACTGAGTGTGATAGCCTGTTGTAATGGAAATATAGAATGATGATGTTACTTCATGATTTAAAGTTGAGGTAGAGTGATCATTAGAGTTTAGAATGTTATTCTTTCATTTAATTGAAGACTTTCTTTTTTTTTGATAATGTAGATTTGAGTATGAATCCTAACCCTGTCAGTTGCATGGTTTTTGCCATTAGAAAATTATCTATCCCCTGCTATGAATTACATATTATTTACTTCACAGGATTCACTGTAGGATTTAAGATCTGTATGAAGCACTGGGGTAGGTATTCAGCAAATGAGAGGGCATGGTGAAACTTCTTATATACAGTACCTGTTTTTTTCTCAGATCTTGTTTCCTTTTGTTGTGATATTTCTGTTTTTACTTCCCTTTTCCGTTATGTTTATTCTTTTGCATAGTTCAGTTCTAATTATTCATAAAATTCAGCTTGAAGATTAATCCTTCTTTGAAGGCTTTCTGAACTTCTTGGGCAACCTGTCCAGTCTGCATTCTGAAGACTCATATATACCTCTACATTCTACAGTTATATTTCTTTTTTTTATTTTGCATCTCTATCTTCCTTAGGCTGTATGTATGTTTCTTGAAGGAAAAGGGGCAAAATCTTTTTATTTTTTAATCTCCACATCTAGTAGAGAGACACATGAGAAGACATGAATAAGTGTGTTTTGAATGGCTATTTGAATGAGTGACAGGTCAAACAAGGTGAATAAACTCATGATACGCTATTTTCAATCTTCTTGGAAAAATAGTAGACAAGGTAATCTACTAAAATGGATGGAATTGAGAGTGGTGTTTAACCTTAAATTTAGAAAGATTTCAAACTTGTCTTATAGCAAATATAATAAGTATTCATCAAAGTATGAATGAAGAGATGTGGCTTAGCAGAGGGGTTAGACAGCAAGAAGATTAAGTAGGTCCTTGATTAACTGTTCATCATAGTACCTGTGTGCTCTTCCCCCTACTCCTTATTTCTATAGAAGGCAAATTTAAATTTCCATATATATTTGACTACCTAGTATGTGCTCCCATGATAAAAGGTAATAAAAATGCATTTAGAGAATTTTAGAAAAGTATGTATATTATATAATTATTTTAAATCACAACAATAATAAAACTTGTATTAATTAAGCAAGTCTTGGTAGAAATTATATGGAAACAGTGTGAACTATAATTCTAATAATGGATAGTAGTAAGAAATTGTATATTATATTGTAATAGCAGAGTATTTTAAATTTTACCCTTCGACTGTATCTTCATAGGTCTTTATAACTATAGGCAGCAAGCTAGTTAGCTGATACTCAATCCAATATACTCAGCACTGTATACAACTTTCTTTTCATGTTCAACAATGTTTAATGACTGGTATACATGGTTTAGGAGAATGCTGATTATATTATTTACATTTTTGTGCACGTATATTAAAAATATTTCTTTAGTGTTTTAAAAGATATTTGGTCTGAATGATTAAAGACTTTCATAATTTGAAGATGAGGTACACTGATCCTTGGGCACTCTATAATTTTGCTTCTGCATTAGTTATGAAAGGTTCTAGATTATTCAGAAATAATTTATTAAATCCTAATACTTTCAAAATTAATATTTAAATAATTGTATATTTCTTAAAAATTGGATTTTTTTTGCTTGTTTGGGCTTGATTCTGTCTTCTTTTAACTACCAGTTCATTACATCAGATACAGAAAAAAGAATTTAATTGCATTCTGTACCAACTATTGTTTTTCCAAATGGAAAGAATGAAATTTCTTGAATCAGTTTTTGAAGTGTGATAGTAAATTTTTATTTCACTGCCCCATGAATATATATATTATATATGAGCTTGTAGTTTATATTTTATAATTTTCAGTGAAACAATAATTTGTAAAAAGAGTCGATTGGTAGATGTAAGAGAATTATAATTATATAATTGCTGCTTACTTTGTTTCATATCTCCAAAATTTTATCAGTTATCTATTTTAATAACCCTAAAATATCAATTATTTTTTAGCTGCTTTGTAGATATACACAATATTATCATTTTGGTATATATGTATGAATAAAAAGATAAATCAGAATAAAACATAAGGGGCAAGCATCTGGAAAAGTGTATAAAAATAAATTTAAGGTCATCAAAATTATATCTTTCTATCTATCTATATATCTATCTATATAGATACAGATTTTTTTTCTTTTCAGGTGCGGTGTTAGAAAACTCAAGGCAAAACATAATCACATTCTTATTTTATCTGCATGCTTGTTTTATATTTTCTAATGTTAAAATCTTATTGCCAGAAAAATAATTGTTATTTTAGAAATTTTGCCTTTTTAGCTGAGATATTTGCTAGAAAACAGAGCTATGATTTAGCAAAGACCTATTGAAAAGAATATTTTTGCACACATTTTAGATAATAAATTGTATTTGAAAACCCCTGTAAAAAAATGACCATTTTTTTTTTTTTTTTGCTGAAGGGTGAACAGATTTTACTTTAATGAGCTGTTAGAGGTAAAATTCTTATCGATTTTTATGATAGTGAAATTATTGTATTCTAACAATGTAAATGACCCAGGCTAAAACTGGAAGGTCTGACGTTACTCAGCAACCTTTGGAAATGAAATAATAATAGATGATGCTGACTGAAATAGATAAATGTGGTTTACAAAAGCTTGTTCTTTATTAAGCAGTAAACATTTGGCAAAAGTGAAATTGGAATTTAGTCCTATAAAAGGTTCTCAGTCTTTGAGGGAAACAGAGTGGAGAAATTATTATTATTTTGAAAGCAGGATTTATTGAGAGGACAGAAGAACTCCCACAGTGGGAGGGGACCGGAAGGGGTTGCCTGAGAAATTATTTTTTTAAGGTAACATGACATAAACTCGTGAAATAGAAGCAGTTCTTCCAAAGTCAAGAGAAAAAACTTAAATATAATACTAATGATATGAAAGTTTCTCTGCCAGCTCAAAATTGTAATATTTTAAATTTATCTTTAATTTAAAGAGAAGTTAAAGTTAATTAACTGAAACAAAGAATGAAAACAACAAGAGTAACATTTTTCAGTGTTACTTGATGGAAAATAATAGGTCCTTCAAAGTTGGCATAAAGTCATTATTCACATAGAATACGTTACTTTGAAATAATCTTACTTATAACTGTATATTGCTTTAAAAATCACTTTTAGAGGAGCTTTTTTGAAAGAATAGGTGTAAGTTGAGTGGGGCTTGTGGGTTATAAAATGGGTAGCTTCATGAATTGCCACTTTATCTCTCTGGTGATTTTTGTTTTTCCCTCCCCCTTTCACATTATTAATAGATAAATTGTTTAAAGGTAATATTGCCAGGTTGCTTATGAATGAGCACAACTTAAGCCTGAAATATAGTTTGGGAGAACAAGTAGATATGAAGGCTCTTCGTTATTAAAATTTTTAAGTTTAAAAAAATTGTGTGTTAGCTGAAAAATATTGAATTTGATCAACATATGGTACCAGCTAGACTCACGTCCACCCGTTCTTTTGTTATCTTGTTATTGTTATAAGGCTTAATGACAGTTGTAAGCCATAGTTCTGGATGTGGGGGTTAGTCCACCCTGGGGAGAAGAGGAGGAAACAGCAGTGTGGATTATGGAAATATGGATTGATCTAAAAAGAAACCTCTTGTAAAAGAATGGGGCTCAAAGAAAAGCTAGGAGAGACTGATGAAAAGATGATGGAATATGATGTGAAAATGATCATTTGAATTCTTGCCTTTCATTCCCAGCTGCTATGTTTTGGAGAAAAGGAATGCATTTGTATATTAAGAGAGAACTAAAAGAGTCCAGATGAATAGTTTTACTTATTAGATATATTTTCATTTTGATTAGGATATACTCTGTGCATTTTAATAGACTTTGCACATGTTAGATATTTGAAATCTTAAAGACATAATGTTAGGTATAATATTTCATAGACATGTTTTACGTAGTGTACACTATTTTCTTAATATCTGGCCTTTATTAAATAGACCTAATTTTAAAAATTAACTTTATGGTTGCTATATTTAGGTATTTTAACCAGTAGTAATGAATGTTTTTTAAAATATGAATTATTTTGTTACTTTCTAATTTAGTTCAAATACACAGTTACATGTTTGTATACATGTTTTTAAGATAAATGATAATACTGCAGCTTATCTTGGTGAGTCAATACAAAGTAGTAACATACAACTTTGTCCTTATCTTGTTTAACCTGATAAGACAAAATGCAGTCTAGTAGTCATTTTTATAAAATGCAGACACAGTGTCCATGTGGTTTTAACCAGTTTCTGATGTGTTCCCTGACTCTAAAGTTTGGAAAAAGTCAAGGAGAAATTTAGCATGAAAGTGTAAAAATGAGGCATTTCGGAGGAGGATTATATTTTGAAGGAAGATAATATTTTCAATTTTGGATATGCCAGGAATTCTAGTAGGAATGTCTTTTAAGTCGTAGGAAAGTTTTGAATGGAGTTCAGGAGAGGATGATGATGTGCCATTTACTTACCAAGCAAGGTTTAGAGAGAGAGAAGAATCTCAGAGAACATCTGCTCTTATGGACCCAATCTATTTCATTAAATCCATAATGAGAAACATAATTTGATAATCATACCCTGTGACTTTTATACATATTTTGGTTTATAATAGATGGACAATATACTTAACTTCCTCCTCTGGATTTAGCCAGCTGGGATCATTTAATATATTTTGCACTGTAAATTACAATAGTCTGAAAATGTTACATGATTGTCCATGGAGTTAAATCAGGAAAAAATTGTGTCTTCATTATTTATAGGATATGGGACATGAAGGAGGAAGAGTAACATCAAATAACTCCAAGTTGAGAGCCTTAGGACATGAAAGAAGTAACAGAATATGAAATTAAGCACAGAGCTTGTTCAAATAACCACTAATTGAGTGTGACTAGAGTGTGAGATATATAGTGCTTGATACTGAGACTACAAAGGTAGTTGGACCAGATTATGAAGAAATGTGTATATATGCTGTGTTCCTTGGCATTGGCTTATAGGAAATAACCACACAAATAGTGTATATTAAGAAGATTTTCAAATCACATCTATATTTTAGGAAGGTAACTTTAGGTTAGGTGCTTTGGATTGGAGAAAAAGAGCCTGTCTGAGACATGGAGATAATTAGAAGACTATGGAAATTGTTCAAGAGACTGTAGAAAGCCTAAGGAAGAGTCAGAGAAAGTGGGCAAATAATGGATTTCAGATTTTCTTCCTTTTTTATTTTATTGCAGAGAAACAGATACGTGAGAACTCTATCCTCTTAAGAGATCTTTATATATTTTTAAGAGTACAATGTAGCATTGTTAACTTTAAGTATGGTGTTGTACAAAGGATCTCTAGAATGTATTCATCTTGTATAACTGAAATTTGTGTTTGTTGGACAGCAACTCCCCACTTGTCTTTCTCCACAGTCCATGGCAATCACCATTCTACTTTCTACTTCTGTATTGGACTATTTTTGATATCGCATATAAGAGGAATCATGTAGCATTTGTCTTTCTGAGACTGGCTTATTTTACATGGCATAATATCCTCAAAGTTCATTCATGTTGTTGCATATAGCAATAGTTCCTTTTTTAAGCTAAATAATAACATATTTTCATTATCTTTTCATCTATTGATAGATATTTAGGCTGTTTCCTCATCTTGGCTATTGCAAATAATGCTGCAGTAAATATGGGAGTGGAGCTCTTTGAGATCCTGATTTCAGTTATTTTGGATAAGTACCCAAGTGTGGGATTGTTGGATCATATGATCAGTTTTAAATTTTTTGAGAAACTGTTTTCCATAGCTGCTGTATTATTTTATATTGCCACCAGTAGTGCACAAGGGTTTCACTTTCTCTGTATCCTCTCCAACACTTATCTTTTGTTTATTTGATTTTTGGTAATGGGCGTTCTAGCACGTATGAAGCAATTTTCTCCTGTGGTTTTGATTTGCATTTCCTTCATAATTATTGATCTTGAGCATCTTTTCATGTACTTGTTACCCATTTGTATATCATCTTAGGAGAATGTCTATTTAAGCCTATTTTTTTTTTTTTTTTTTTGAGTTGGAGTCTCACTCGGTCGCCCAGACTGGAGTGCAGTGGCTGCTCCTGGCCACCACAGCCTCGCCTGCTGGGCTCCGGCGATCCTTCCACCTCAGCCTTCCAAGTAGCCGGAATTACAGGCATGCACTACCACGCCCTGCTGATTTTTTTGATTTATTGTAGAGATGAGGTCTCGCTGCCCAGGCGGGTCTTGAACCCGCGGGCTCAGGCAATCCACTCACCCCAGCCTCCCAAAGGCGCGGGATTACAGGCTGAGCCACCGAGCCCGGCTAAGCCTAATTTTTAATCAGTCTTTGTTTATTTATTTGTTTTTGCTATTGAGTTGTGAGTGTTCTTTATATATTTTGAATAGTAACCCCTTATTATGGCTTGCACATATTTTCTTACATTTTATTGGTTGGCTTTTCACTCTTTTGATTGTTTTCTTTGCTGTACAGATTTTTAGTCTGATGTGATCTTACTTGTCTATTTTTCTTTGATGCCTGTGCATATATCCATGGACATCCATATCATATATTTATGATTGATGTTATATCTAATAAATAATTATCAAGGCCAGTGTCATGAGGCTTTTCCCATGTGTTTTCTTCTAAGAGTTTTACACTTTCAGGTCTTATGTTTAAGTTTTTTTTTTTTTCACTCAACTCTGGTTAATGAGCCTCAAAATTCTGTGACAGATTTTTGGTTAAGTTGTTTTTATTAAAAAGTACTGATTTTAAAAACGAATAATCTAAAAAATCCCTGCCATACAAAAAACTCAAAACAGTACACAAAACATTCTTCTTCCTTCTGAAGGTTTTGCAATGCATAGTTATTATTAACTTGTCTTTTACTGTTAATTTTAAATGATCAGTTGAGACAAACAGTTCTGAGAGAGGTTCTTTTACCAATGACTAAGACTGCAGTGACAGGTATTAGGGATAATATTCATTTAGCTTTCTGTGCTTTCTGGGAAGACTTGGTGACCTTCCCATTCTATCAGCCTTCATGTTCGCTTGCTGGTCTCAAATTTCTACATGGAGATATCATTGATAATACCATGTTCACGCTCAGCTTTTAGTTCATCCAAGACCTAGGCATACTTGAAGGACTCCCTTTTCATCTCAACAGTCTTTTCCTCAAATTTTTTGATGGTTCTTTTGTCAGTCTCACCACATTTGTAGATCATATGGCCAGTAGTGGTGAACTTGAATGAATCTACATGTCCAGTGACAATGATACTGATGTGAGTATTTTTCTTTCCCATTTTATCTTTAAGGGTGGTTAAACCTGATGCCAAAAACCCATGTAAGTCTTCAACCACTTTGAGTTGATTTTTGTGTATACTGTAGGGTAAGTTCCAATTTCATTCCTTTACCTGTTGACATTAAGGTTTTCCAACAGCATTTGTTGAAGAGACTATCCTTACCTTATTGTGTATTATTGGCATCTTTGAAGATCAGTTCACCATATTTGCGTGGGTTGATTTCTGGGCTGTTTGTTTTGTTCCATGGTTCATCACATCTGTCTCTATGCCAGTAGCCATACTTTATTAGTTACCATACCCTTGTAATGTATTTTCAAATCAGAAAGTGTGATATTTCCAGCTTAGTTCTTATTTCTTAAGATTATTTTGGCTATTCGGGGGTCCTTTGTGTTTCCATGTGAATTTTAGGATTGTTTTTCTGTTTCTGTAAAGTATGCCATTGGGATTTTGTTAGGAATTGAATCTGTGGATTGCTTTATGTTTTATGGACATTTTAGTGATGTTAAGTTTTCCAGTGCATGAACATAGGATGTCTTTCCATATATCTATGTCTTTTAAATTTTTTTCATTGCTTTTTTTATTTGTGTCTTTTAAGATTTCTGAATCTTACTGTCTCACTGTGAAATAGGTATTAGTTATTATTATAGATAAGGAATCTGAGACATAGCCAATGTTTTGTAGCTTTTAGTATACAAATCTTTTATTTCCATGATCAGGTTTATTACTAAGTATTTTACTCTTTTTATTCTTTTGTTATCCTTCTTGGATAGCTTGATGTTAGTGTATAAAAACAACTGGTTTTTGTATGTTGATTTTGTATCCTCCAACAAATTTTGCTGAATTTGTTTAGTAGTTCTAATGATTTTTTGAGGCATCTTTAGGGTTTTCTACATATAATACCTTGTCATCTGTGAACAGAAATAATTTTACTTTTTCCTTTCCAATTTGATTTTTTTTCTTTTTCTTGCCTAATTGCCATGGCTATGACTTACAGTAGTATATTGAATAAAAGTAGTAAGAGTGGGCACTTTTGCTTTGTTTCTGATCTTAAAGGAAAAACTTTGTTTTTCACCATAAATATGATGTTATCTGTGAATTTTTTATATATATGGCCTTCATTAGTATGATGTAAATTCCTTTTATTCATATTTTTTGGGTTTTTAAAAATTATGCAGTGGTGTTGGATTTTGCCAAATGTTTTTTCCGCATCTATTGAGAGATCATTAAGGAAGTGAAGAGTAAGGAATTACTGACATTTTTCCCAGCTTAGAAAATTAGGTAAATGGTAAATTATAATTAAGGAAAAAGAGTAAGTTTTAAGAAGATAATTAGGTAAGTCTTAGACATAATGTGCTTTACTTCTTCAATCATTCTGGTTAAAATATCAAGTTAACAGTTGCAAATGGGAAAAAAAGGCAGATCTGAGGATATATTAGACATTGGTAATATTAAGAATAATCTTACCTAATTCTGCTCCAAGCACTTTATATTTATAAATTAACCTAATTCTTACTGTAACACTATGAAGCAGGAATTAGTTATTATCTCAGGTTATAGAAGAGGAAACTGAGGCACAGAGAGACCACATCTCATGCCCAAGGCCGCACAACTATTAAGTGATTTGAATCAAGGCAGTCTGGCTTCAGTATTCATGCTCTTAGCTATTTATAGTATTGTGCCTCTGAATAATAAAGGCTCCAATTTACGGAGCACTTTTACATGCTAGGCACTGTATGGAACATTACTTGTCTTATATAAATTAGCTAATCTAATCCTCAATACACCCCTTTTTTTTCACAGAAGAGGAAATTGAAGCAAGAGAGGAAAAGTTTCATGAATGATTTTACCCAGATGTTAGGTAGCTGAACTCAACTCTGAACCCAGCATTCTGCCTGGAGAAGCCCAAGCTTTAATCAACTGTTTATAGCAGTGAGAGTGGAATTCTTATGGAAAGGTGAGAGCTGAAGGCAGAACCCTGGAGAACATGAATGGAGGAGGCTTATGGAGGAGTTGTGAAGCAGCCTGAAAAAAAAGTGACAAAGATAAGAGGAGAACTAGAAAAAAAAAATGGACACAGACATCTAGGGAAGATACTTTTTGGGGGGAGGGGTCTCACTCTGTCACCCAGGCTGGAGTGCAGTAGCACGCTCACGGCCACCGCAGCCTCCATCTGCTGGGCTCAGGCAGTCCTTCCACCTCAGCCTTCCAGGTAGCTGGAACTACAGGCATGTGCCACCATGCCCAGCTAATTTTTTGATTTATTGTAGAGATGAGGTCTCGCCAAGTTGCCCAGGCTGGTCTCGAACCCATGGGCTCAGGCAATCCTCTCACCTTGGCCTCCCAAAGTGCTGGGATTATAGGCGTGAGCCACAGCACCCGGCTGGGAAGATACTTTTAAGGGGAAAAGAATAGTCAGAAGCCTTGGCTTCCTTACATCAAGGGACAGAGCACTTTCATCTTTGAATCCCAAGTGTTTCATACATAGTAGGTTACTTACTAAACACATGTTAAAATCAATGATTGAAGTGTCACACATTGTAGAAAAGTCAAATATGATAAAGAATGGAAAAAAAAGACTATTAAATGTAGAAATTAGAGATTACTGGTGGCAGCATGCTGAGGAAGACTCAACAGCAAAAAGAGAGACTTGTTGAATGTAGATCATACATTTAAGAAAATTTTAATGATGGAAAAAACTATTTTAGATTTTTTAGTTGGTGTAAGATTATATCTAACTTCACAGAATTACCTTCATCTGCTTTTACAAATAAGTCACTCTTGTTTTACCCCTTATTTCCTATATATTTCAAGAAAATAATATACAGTTTAAATAGTAAGTGTGAGATAATTTATTTAGGATAATTCTTAACTGAGAAAGTTTATAAAGTAACTATATTTATAACTTCTGCCTTACTGAATAAAATCCTTTACAAGAGATTTAGGAAATTGTGTTTTCTCTTTAAGATCACTTGTGCCACAGTGGACTACACTAGGGGTTGACCAAAACTTATTGTTATTTCACAAGGGCTGTTTGATGGGTTTCTGTATGTAAAAAGAGTGGTGTTCCTATTTCAGTTTATCAAAGAAAATGTTTTTCATTATAAGAACTAAGAACAAAATAGGCATCTTCACTTACAGTCTCAGCAAGAGGCCAAATATTACATCAATGGGGGGGTTAATGGAATTTTTATTCTAAGAGGTGGACCTTCTGTAATGGGTGGGGCAGAATAAGTTTGTAAAATGACAACTCACAATATTTCTATTTAGAACTTCAAGAAACATTCATTTAAACAAAAGCCACTTATGACTTCAGATTTAAAGTTATGGAACTGGTTTGAGTACAGTGGTGTTTACAACCAATTAATTACAACCAGTTACAGATATCTTTGTTTCTTCTCCACTCACCCTGTTTCACTTGACAAGCCCTACGATGAATGCATAAATAAAATTATGGGCAAGTGCATGCTTTATAGAAGAAAAATCTTAATTTTATTTAATTTAGGTTATCTTTAAATGTAGATAACCTAAAAATACAGAAAGGAAATTGAACCTCCTGGATTCTTGAATTTTTAGTCTAGCTTATTTAGTAATTTTATTTACTAAGTACTTAATTCTTGCTTTAAATTGAAGTGGTTGAAAAAAGTCTAATAAAATTTATTGAGCAGAAGCACTAAAAGTATAACAACTGACCCCACGGTGTATCCCATCTGAGCTAAAGTTTTCTGTCTTTATCTGACCACTAGACCAGACAGCTTTGACCTATTTACAGAATCACACTTTTGAGCCAAAGACGAAATACTCTTTGAACCATATGCCTGTCTGTTATTATTAATCTTATTTAATCTGACTTTGTGTTCCTGAAGTATTATTTTCTTGTTCTGATATGATTCCTGTTCTCAATGTGACACATGATATAGTTTCAGATTTTAAATTAAATGCTTCAAAGGTAATTACTTGGTATTTTGCTCATTTATGAGAAAGAATCAGTTTAAGCTCTTATTTATAAGTTTATTACTTGAAAGTAGATGTTTTTACTGTAAATATCATATTCTTAGTAGTAGCAAACAAGCATAGATACACGTAGCTTTTCTCTTTCTTTCTTTCTTTCTTTCTTTCTTTCTTTCTTTCTTTCTTTCTTTCTTTCTTCCTTTCTTCCTTTCTTCCTTTCTTCCTTTCTTCCTTTTTCTTCCTTCCTTTCCTCTCCAGGATTTAATTTCAAGGGAATAGAACAAGCTAAGACACGTAAGACTTACATCTATGATTACATTGTTCCATCTCTCCTATACCTTTCCTTCACAGTCCATCCCTTTATTTTTCCCTACAACAGATTGAACCTTGGTTCTGAAGCATTATCATCTTAACTCTTCATATATATGGTTAATATACACCATAGAGAGATCACGTAGGCATCAGATTTAGGCACCTGAGTGAAAACAATACATAGGGTGGAGTATAATGGCTTGAAGCTTCTGACTGGGGGTTCAAATCCTAACTTTATCTTATGCTAGATGTTTTCCTTTGAACAAGTTACTTATCCTCTCTGCCCCTCAATTTTTCTTTCCTATATAAATAAGAGAATAAAACAGGGGTTGTTGTAAGAACTAAATGGGATAATATATGTAAAGTGCTTAGGTAAAAACTTGGCACAGATTAAGCAATTATTTTACCATGTTTTTATTTAAGAAGATATAAAGAAAGCATGCAGATTATTTTAAATAACATTTCCTTGAATTGTTTATCAGGACAGATTGATAAAAAACAGTGTCATTTCACATGGGTTAAAATATTTTTCTTAGCATGGGTAATATGCCAGGTACTGGTTAGGTTCCAGAGAAGTTGAAAAAACCCTCAAAGAATTTGATTATGCCAGTTGTAATAACTAGAACTTTCTGGTCCACTAGTAACTTCATTGGTCTGGTTGCTGATTATTCAGTTACATGTTATGATTATAATACTGGACGTGGCTGAACCCTTTATAACCTATGCCTTGATATAAATGATTAGGAAAATAAAGATATGATATGTTTTCATCATTATAAGAGAAAATTTTATACTTGGGAATTCTTCTAATTCAGTGCCAATCCCAAGTCAGGATCTCTCTACGGAGCACCAGACAGTTTATCTAACTGTCTCCTGGATATCTTAATTTTTAAAAACTTCTCTACTGGAGGTGCCAAAAAAATGTATACACATTTTAGAAAAAGGAAAAAAAAGCTATATTAAAACTGTACTACTCAATAAGATGAATATAAGTCACGTTTGACTTCTGCAGTTACAAGGTGCTCAGTGTTGTTACCATCAGCATCCAGACACTTCTGATTATGACAAACATCTCTTAAAATGTGTGTACATTTTTTTGGCATCTCGGTATATATCTTAATTTTGTGTTGATCTCTGAATACTTGCTGGAGCTATCTTACTTCAGGCCACCACCATTCATCTGACTGATCGTAAAAGCCTTTCATCTGATCTCCCAAGCATTCAGACTTGCCCCTCCCCTTTTTTTTTGAGTTGGAGTCTCACTCAGTCACCCAGACTGGAGTGCAGTGGCCGCTCCCGGCCACCGCAGCCTCACCTGCTGGGCTCCGGTGATCCTTCCGCCTCAGCCTTCCGAGTAGCCGAAATTATAGGCATGCGCTACCACACCCGGCTGATTTTTTGATTTATTGTAGAGATGAGGTCTTGCTGCCCAGGCGGGTCTCGAACCCGTGGGCTCAGGCAATCCACTCACCTCAGCCTCCCAAAGGCGCGGGTTTACAGGCTGAGCCACCGAGCCCGGCCAGTCTTGCCCCTTTTAGTCCAATATACACACTATTGCCAGAGTGCGTATATTAGATTAAAATTGAAGTCTAGTTGTGTACCTCCCCTGTTTAAAACCCTTCAAAGCTTCTCTGTTTCTCTTAGATAGGGTGATCTTTCCTGATTTACTGTCCAAATAGATATTTATTAACTTTTTTTAACCTATAATTTATATATGGTGAAATGCAGAGCTTAGGTGAGATTAGTTTTGACAAATGCATATATCTGTGTAAACCACATTCTTTTTAAAAATATACAGTATTTCTATTACTTTAGAATGTTCCTTTTGCCCTTTCCTGGTTAATCTGTTTAATCCCCACTGTGACTCCTCACACTATCACCCTCCTATCCCAGACAACCACTTTTCTGATCTCTATTAGTATAAATTGTAACTTGGACACTTTTGAAAGTAAAAGAGAATGCTACTGATAATTATGCTGAAAAGATCTATGTGAAGTGTTCTTGGCAAACCAGGAGGAATGGTTTCTCTACTCTTTGCATCAAGTCCAAACTTTTTAATTGGCCCCCAAACCATGCATAATCAGTCCCTTGCTTATTTCTCAGGTCACATTCTGTTATCATTGTTGTCTTTGTATTTGTTCTTTCTCATCTCCAGACCTTTCTTTGCACATATTTTTTCCTGTGATGGGAAGATCACCCCTAGATCCCCTCCATCTCCCTTTCTTCATACTATAGTCTGGTCAACATCTTATATTCTCCTCATTTCTCTATTTATATATAATTTATTTTCTTGGGACTTTTTACTAAATTCTCCTACAAACTCCTCACCTAAATTGACTTACATGTCAAAATTCTAAAATCCCTGGTATTTTAGAATTTTCTCACCAATGCTCTTATTACTGTATATTGTGATTAGCTGTGATTGTTAGGCACACATTCAATATTTACAAAGTAAATATACATAAACATAAATTGTTCAAGTTCACATTGAGTTTGTAAATATGAGTAAGTACTGATTAGACTTTATACCTTTTTAAGTAAACAGTCTTCATAGAACAATGTGCTTTTTGTAATTGTATAATTATAGTTTAATTCCTCCAGACAGAGCTTCCAATAGCTGAATGAACAATCAATTCTGATTTTTCCAAACTTTTAAAATATACCACAATTATCATTTCTACTAGGTTATCTCATTTCTCCTAAGTAAGATACCTACTTATTTTATATCTAGGTTATCTATTAGTCTCCGAGGACCTTCAAGGCTTAGATAAATAATTAGTAAATTTGCCATTGACGCCAGAATATGAGTCATATAAAGATATATTTTTCAGATACCTTAAAACATAGAGTCCCTGATTTATTCTTTAAATTAAAGGTTCTATTGGTAGACTCTTCTCTGGAGACGATATACAAGCTGCCAACAGACACGTGAAAAAATGCTCAGCCTTACAAATTATCAGAAAGATGCAAATGAAAACAACAGTAAGATACCGCCTAACTCCAATAAGGATGGCTGTCATTAAGAAGTCAAAACAAACAAACAAACAAAACAACAGATGCTGGCAGGAGTGTAGAGAAAAGGGAACACTCTACACTGTTGGTGGGAATGCAAGCTAATTCAACCTCTGTGGAAAGCAGTGGCGATTTTTAAAGGTACTGAAAATTGACCTTTCATACCATCCAGCAGTCCCTTTCTGAGAACATACCTGGAGGAACATTAGTCACTCTACCAAAAGGACACCTGCACAAGCATGTTTATTGCCGCACTATTCACACTAGCAAAAACATGGAACCAGCCCTAAAGTGGACTGGATAAAGACAATGTGGTACATATACATGGTGGAGTATTATGCAACCACAAAGGACAAAATCATGGACTTTACAGCAAATTGGATATAGTTGGAGACCATTATACTAAGTGATATATCACAGAAGCAAATAACTGAATACCACATATTCTAATTCATAAGTAGAACCTGAACAGCATTCATATTTGCACAAGGGAGAGACTGGCAGTGGCTGGGCACTGCTAGGGGAAGGAGGAAAAGAGGAGGGTGGAGGTCATGGACGTACAACAAAAAGGGTTCCTGGTCCACTACCAGGGCAGTGAGAGCCAGTGAGAAATCTAAACTTCACCTTCATGCAACCTACTTATGTAGTTAATCCTCACTTCTATATTCCACATTTCTATAATAAAATAAAATTTAAAGGCTGGAAAAAAATAATAAAGGGAAAAACAAGATTTCTATCTGGTTTATTATAAGACTCACTATTTCTATCTGGTTTTTTTGTAAGATTCACTGTAAACAGTTTAAGGATAGTTCTGAACTAATTCCAGGCAGGACCAGAAAAAAAAGGTTGATTGTGGGGTACCTGCATGATCAATGTTTGTATACCTAACCCTGAATTGTATCCCACATCTTTACATTAAAAAATAAAGGTTAATTGTAATTTACTGCTCTGAAACAGATCTTTATGTGCCATCTGTTGCACAGAAATCAGTTTTCTAATGTATGGCCTGGGCTATGAATGGAGAATATTTGCATGAATATGATGACAGAATGATTACCTGAACATGGACTAGATGTGATGAGTAAGATAAATAATATGGATCAAGCATCTGGTGATCTATAAGACTGAGGAGAAAATATAAAATAAAGGCTGAGCGTGGTAGCCCATGCCTGTAATCCTGGCAACACAGTAAGACCCAGTTTATATATATAAAAAAAGGGTAGCTGGTGATGACCCACATCTGTGGTCCTAGCTGTTTGGAAACTGGGAGGATCCCATGTTTGAGGCTGCAGTGAGCTATGACTGAGCTGCTGCACTCTGGGCTCGGTGACAAAGTGAGACTCTGTCTCAAAAAAAAAGAAAAACTCAAATATTGGGCCAGCGTGGTGGCTCAAGCCTGTAATCCCAGCACTTTGGGAGGCTGAGGTGAGAGGATTGCTTGAGTCCATGGGTTCAAGACCAGTCTGGGCAACTTGGTGAGACCTCATCTCTACAAAAAATTAGCCAAATATGGTAGCTCGTACCTGTAGTTCTGGCTACTTGGAAGGCAAAGGTGGAAGGATCACCATGGCCCGGCAGGTGAATGTTGGGGTGGCCATGAGCATGTTACTGCACTCCAGCCTGGGCGACGGAGTGATATGCCAAAAATCAAATAAAAAAAATCAAATACATACATTATATACAGATATATATATATGTATGATATATGTACACACAAACACAAAAAAGTGTACACACTTATTTATGAAAAACAAATGCACACACACATATATGTAAGATAAAAAGAGAACAGAGAATGATTGCTTCAAAATTAAATAAAATGGAAAACACAATTTAGTAGTAGAAGGCAGTGGTAGAAAAAGTGTGTGTGTATATAAATATATATTTATATATATATATTTTTTGAGTTGGAATCTCAGTCGCCCAGACGAGTGCAGTGGCCGCTCCCGGCCACCGCAGCCTCAATCTCCTGGGCTCCAGTGATCCTTCCACCTCAACCTTCCAAGTAGCTGGAAATACAGGTGTGCGCTACCACGCCCGGCTAATTTTTTGATTTATGTAGAGGTGAGGTCTCGCCAAGTTGCCCAGGCGGGTCTCGAACCTGCAGGCTCAGGCAATCCACTTACCTCGGTCTCCCAAAGTGTGGGATTACAGGCTGAGCCACCAAGCCCAGCTGGTATATATATATATATATATTTTAAGGGCACCTTTTGCCATGTCTTTTGTCAAGACAGTTGAAGGAAAAGTCTAATTTGAGGTTGTAGATAAGAGCAAGCAAAACTTTAATTCCTCAAATTGGCCAGTGCCTTACATAGAGTTGGTAATTAATCTTTACATGGATTGATGAAGAAGTAAATGAATACAAAGAGAATTTGGTCAGTACATCTTCCCTTAAATTGAAAGGGTCTATTGACATGGTTCTGAAGGTATTTTTTAATTTAAAAGAAAATAGCCAGTTGGGTAGTCCAAAGTAAGCTTCCTGCATGTACATAATTGAATAATCAGGTATGCACATTGTATGACTTTGCAGCGTTAAGAGTGCTTGCTTCCATTGTGTTTGATTAAATAGAAGTAGCCGAATGTATTCAAATCTATATCTGGACATGTGTCTATATCTATACCTATACTTACCTATATAAGATATGTGGAAAAATCTTTAAAGGAGGTAGATAAATTATTTTGTACTTTACATTGACATTTCAGTATGTAAAAGTTTTGCCAGTGGTCACTGAACACAGGACATTTAATGGTATAATTAACTCAGTAAATGTTATTTAAATAAGTAAATACCTTCTTTTGAATTCTTGTGACATTTAAGAATTATGAAGGCCAGAGTGCTGACTCAAGCCTGTAATCCCAGCACTTTGGGAGGCCAAGGCGAGAGGATTGCCTGAGCCCATTGGTTCAAGAACAGCCTGGGCAACTTGGTGAGACCTCATCTCTAAAATAAATAAAAAAATTAGCCGGGTGTGGTGGCGCATGCCTGTAGTTCCAGTTACTTGGAAAACTGAAGTGGAAGGATGACCTGAGCCCAGAAGGTCGACGCTGGGGTGACTGTGAACATGTCACTGCACTCCAGCCTTGGTGACAGAGTGAGACTCCTACACACACACACACACACACACACACACACACACACACACAGAGTTATTAGAACAAGTACCTAACTAATAAAGGAGCTAACTTGTTAGAGAGGTTTTAATAGACCTGATATTGTCTTAATCATTTATATGTATTTTTATTTTATTCTCACTTAATCTTCATGTAAATCCCCAAATAAATTATCATTTAATCCTATGAGATGGATACTAATTTTGTCCATTTTCAGATGAGGTAACTGGAGCACATAGACAGTAGCTTGCAGAGTCAGAATTTGAATGTTAACTACTTGACTCCAGAGTGTCATACCTGTGACCATTCTGATATGCTACCTAATGTGTGTGTGCCTGTGCACATGTGTGCATGTATCTGTTTTCTCTAATTTTATTTGTTTAGTCAGTTTTATTTTATTTTTAATAAAACACATACTAGGTACACTATTTATTGTGTTGCATGCATATTTCTTTCTTTTTTTTTTTTCGATTGGTGACTCACTCTGTTGCCCAGGTTGGAGTGCAGTGGCACACTCACGGCCACCCCAGCGTTGACTTGCTAGGCTCCGGTGATCCTTCCACCTCAGCCTTCCAAGTAGCCAAAACTACAGGCATGCACTGCCATTCCTTTATTGTAAATTTATTGTAGAAATGAGGTCTTGCCAAGTTGTCCGAGCTGGTCTGGAATCCGTGGGCTCAGTGCTGGGATTACAGGCTGTGCCTCTGAGCCCAGCCTCATGCGTATATTTTCTGTGATCTAATCTGAGATTTTCCTAGTTCTGAAAAATATAAATTATATTTCCTTTACCCTCGACAGTATGTATCTGTGGGTTGGAGTCACAGTCGCTAATCATCAGTCTTCTTATGTAGGACTTGTTTCTTTCTAAAACTTGAAGTATTTTCCTACTTACCTTAATTCTGCTTATCTTGATTTAAATGATTACTTGATATTTGTTTTTAAGTACAGTAGTATTAAATATTGTGGGCATTGTTCTATTATATATTTCCTTTGAATTAAAAGATGCTACTAGAAATAAGAATAAGTGAAGCAAAGAGTAGATATATTAGTCTGAAGGGGAAGGGAGGTTATATGGTTATTGGGGAAAAAGAAAAGGAGTCTTCCTAAATGACTTTTTTCTAAGTTAGAGGTGGGTAATTTCTGTTCTAATCCTTGCTTAAAAGCTATTGTTAACCTAGGGCTAAAAATTTCAATGCAGTTTGTAATAGAATTAAAAAAAATCTTTGGAAACTCATGTGTTTTATACACTTTCATGCTTTTTAAATGCTTCTTTTTATCTTAAATTAATGAGAATAAATGTATTATGCCTTTTATTTACTAAGCACACCACCTATCTTGTTGTAAATATACATAATATATAAAACTAAATTGAAAAAATATGTGTAGAATACCTCTGTGTCCATGGAGAATGGGTTCTGGGACCCCAGTGGATACCAAAATTTCATAGAAGCCCAAGTCTCTAATATAATATGATGTCGTATTTGTATATAACTACATACATTCTCCTGTATATATTAAATCATTTCTAGATTCCTCATAACAACCAGTACAATGCAAATGCTATGTTAATAGTTGTTATACTATATTGGTTTTTTTGTATTATTTTTACTGTTTTCTTCCCCCCAACTTTAAATCCACAGTTGGTTGAATCTGCAGATGCATAACTCTTGGATTTATTTTTGTTCTTTGGTAATGTCACTCTACACTGCTTCCAGTCTAGGCTTTTTCACTGGCATTAGATCAAACTAGATTGCAGTGGTCTCATTACCTGTTTAAGACTGATACACATAGAACCACAATTTTTGAAATGTGTATTTCACAACATAGTTTTTTAAAGAACAGAATGTATTTGCTTCATGAAAGCTATTTAAATCTTCTAATAATAAAAAAAGTTCAATTTTTGATAGTGAAAAATATCTTTATCAGATTTAATAATCTAAACAGTTATTAGTATCAGAATTTACAGACTTGTAAGACTTTCCCTAATTGAAGGAGTCGGGGTTAAAGATAAATTTATTTCTAACAGAAACAGTACCTAAGATTAAAATCTGAGAGAAAAATCTCACAATGGGCTCAGTTATCTTGATAGTTATTTCTTGGCTCTCAGTTTAAAATAGAGTCTCCAAGTCTAAAATGCTTCTTAAAAAAGAGAGAAGATGATATTTAGAGAGGCTGTCTTTGTAATTTTACCATATTAATGTATTTTTTCCTTTTAATAAAATGTATCCTGATTTAATCACTTGGGTAATGCAGCTGTTTCCCTTGACAATTTAAATTACCTGTCAGTGTACCTGAGAGTTTGCTGCAGTGTCCTGGAATAGTTTGGGAATCTCAATTCTGTGCATGTGTAGGATGAATACATCCTACTTTAGGTATCTCAGTACATATTTCTTTTAAGAAAAAAATGTTTCTTATTTTCTTCTGTAAAACATAAATAGATTAAATGAATACATAGTACTACTTAATTCTCATTTATCTGGGAAGACAATTTACAAAATTAAGTAGTCTTTTTTAGAAGTCCATGACCCTGTGAAAATTAGATTAAAATAAACAAGTAGCACCTTAGTTGTTACAGGCTTCTTTATAATTTCATGTGTCATGGTTGTTGGAAAGTGAATGGGTTTGAATTCTGACCTTTTCTCTAACAAGTTTAAGGCAAAGCTGAGCATAGATAACTGTTTTCCTTGACAATGCTTAGTTTAGGAGTGTCTTGTGACCTTGTGGCTAATTAGATATAATGGGAAAGTAAGGGATAGGGCTTCTGGGAAAGGTTTTTCTCACTGATAAAAGAACTCAAAGAAAGAGATACTTCTTTTATGGGACACTGATGTCTCTTCTTTGGATGTGCTGAACTCTGGAAGCTCATGACCATGAGTAGAGGTATCTAAGGGTAAAGTCAGCAAACTCAGCACATCAGAGTAGAAGGAGAGAGACTCCTAAGTCTTTGAGCAGGGTGTTGCATTATACAGTCCCCGAACAAGTCTACCCTGTCACTTCCTATATAACTATTCCTTATCTACATTAGCTTGCTTAAATCATACAGTTAGTCTTATTCCTTAATTATAGGTGCTATTCAAAGTGAAGTTGGAGACTTAGGACTCTTGTGAATTTATAGTGTAGGCAATCAATGTATTTTGATCTTCCCCCCGAAATGATTCTGATACCTTCTTATCTTCCTCTTAATCCTTTCTACCTTCCCATTGAGAACCTCTAAAGCAAGGCAGTTATGAAACTGAATTAAAGGATTTGGTGAATGATTGATTATATATGAGGGTCAGGGCAAAGAAGGGGTGTAGATGACTATCTTGTTTTTGGTTTGGGTAACTGTGTTGATGGTGTTCTATTTTTACTAAAATAATTACTTCATTTTAGTACGTCGTGAATTAGAGGTGTCTGGAAACTTTCAGATAATGATGCCAGAAAGTAGTAAGATCCATAATCTTGGAGTTCACAGAAGTGTCTAAACTAGAAGGCTAAGAGATTTAGTAGTTGTAGTTGAAACCATGGGTGTAGATGAGATTGCCTAGGAAGATATACCTTATTGAGTAGAGAAGAGAGAAAAATATGGGACTTCAGAGAGCACCAGTAGGGTGGGAGAAGTGATTTAAGAGCGAGGAAAAACAATTACATCAAGAATGACATGTCTCATTTCACCTTAGATTTTTTACCGGAGAAATTCTAAGACCGTTGTAGTTATTGAACTTTGATCAAGATGTAAACTTTATAGATATAGATTTTAGCTGTTTTTTTTTAAAGTAGATTCTCTGTAAAATGCTTATTTCTTTTGTTGATCAATTTATAGTAATAAATGATAACCTGATGGGATAAAGAGTAAATATGCCACTCTAACAGTTTACTCTCTTCTCTTTTATAAGACCAATTTTATTATAATGCTTATTTGTGATGATGCATTGATGCGGGACCAAAAAACTCCATTGTATACATTTTTATCAGTCTCTGTTTTGAGTCATTAATGTGATAGTAGTAGTGCTGTTTTAGGGTATATTCAGAAATACATATTATTGGCCCTTGTATTGTGCTATTTGTAGTTTTGTATTCTAGTCTATTCTTTTTTTTTTGAATCGGAGTCTCACTCGGTCGCCCAGACAGGAGTGCAGTGGCTGCTCCTGGCCACCGCAGCCTTGACCTTACTGGGCTCCTGCGATCTTTCTGCCTCAGCCTTCCGAATAGCTGGAATTACTCACGCACATCCACGCCCGGCTGATTTTTTAATTTATTTGTAGAGATGAGGTCTTGCTGCCCAGGCGGGTCTTGAACCCGCGGGCTCAGGCAATCCACTCCCCTTAGCCTCCCAAAGGTGCGGGATTACAGGCTGAGCCACCGAGCCCGGCTTCTATTCCATTCTTATTATTCCTATTTTTAACATTTGACACATTAGCCAATATATCCTTTTGTATAAAAATAAAATATTTTGGACAGTTAGGAGGATTCTTAAACTCAAATAATTTTCCTTGGCTAAGGAAATTTCTTTAAAAGCAAAAGCCTATAGAAAAAAGGATAAATTGATAACTTCTAGAGAGTATTATCTTAAATCTTTCTCATAATCTAGGTGTGAACCTAGAATTTTGTGTGTGTTTACTTTTTCAATAAATGTTGAAGTATAATTTTCAATTAATATTGTTGCTATAAGGGTCCAAAAAAGCAATTTGTATGCATTTTATTCCTCCCTCCAACTCTTTCTCTCTTTGCTTTTTGAACTTCAGTTTGAATAGCACCTGTAATTAAGGAAGAAAACCAAGCCCTGGGAGCTAGGTAGGACTTCCAGCTATTGATCTGTGTAAACCCAGCTTATACTGTCAGGGGAGAAGCAGTCAACTGCTGAGCTGCTTTGTCACTGACATAAGCTGAGAGAGGATTTTTTTTTTTGTCTATACTGTTTATACACTAGTCTATAGACCTGCTGGCTGGTTGAATTTTAAAGAGTGCGGAAGTTTAAAGACTTGTCCCCTGAGGGAGGCTTCTGCCAGTTGGGAAGCGAGCTGAGGCTGTTTTGCAGAAGTGTGTGCATGTGTGTTTCTTGTGGAAGATGGAAAGGGGGAGGGTGTGAAAGATTGAGCAAGTAACTGGGAAGCATTCTTCTTAAAGTCTTAAAATTGATGTGAAATATATTACTAATTTGGATATATTTAGAGGCAGACATGGAGTTTTGACTGTAAATTCTTTATTGTTACAGAAAGTATGTGGACAGTTTTATAGGAGGATATCTGAGTAGTGTTCATATGTGTAGTAAATATGATAAACAGTTTTACTGTACACAGCACAAGATAAGTATTAAGTAATGGTAAAGTGAAAATGAACTGTTCTCATTTATAATGAACTGTTTTTCAGTTTAAGTAATTTAACTTATTTCAAGTTTAGTTTAGTGACTCTTTTAATTACACCGAACAAAACATTGTCTGTAGTAAAATAGCTTTTCTCTAAATATGGAATCTGTGCTCCTACGTTCAAAGGGTACCCTGCTCTAAGAGTAGAAGGTGGTTTATTTACATGATGCTTTTCTTTCTTCTTTTGTGAGTCCAACCTCTTGAAGCTTTCTTAGGTTTTGATATTTGAATTTTACAATGTTCTATTTTAATTGATGTTTTATTGCAGTCTACATTTCTAAAAGAATGTAAGAAATTCTACTTTAAAATACTCAATGCTGTATATATGGGGTTTAAATGTTCAGATATTGATGGTTTTTCTGCATCTGAGATTTAGTGGCAAAAAGGTGGCAGGTATTTTTTTGGGGAGGGCAACTACTGTGTTAAGGTAGTTACTCTTTTTTTCTTATTAATAGGAAACATTCTAATAAATCTCTGCTTTGTCTTATAAAATCGCCTGACTTTGAACTTGTATGACATTGTCTTCAAGTTTAAAGTATAACTTTTGAATCAGAGTTAATTTTAAGTTGTTTTTCAAATATAATAAAATAGATTTTTTTCCATTTTTTGGTTAAGTAGCTGAAAATTATTTGCATTGTTATAACTAATAATGGTTTTAAAATTGGTTTGTAATGACTATAAAATTATTGAAAGTTCAGAGTCACTCAGATTTTTGCCTGTATTTAATTAAGACATTGATTTTCATATTAAGCAATTCTTAAATAAAAGTACATGGAATAGAAGCTGTTTTAATTTAAAGTCTTTTATTAGACATATTACTTTAAGAATGTTATTTAAGATAAAACTTAATACTAAGACTTGAAACATGTAAATATGTTTCTTTGGTTATAGAAAATCTTTTCTTAAAAAGCTGTTTGGCTATGGGACGTGTAGAGTGGTTATACTTCTCAGTAATTCATTCTGCTGCCAACTTCATCCCCTTTTCTCTGCCTGCATTTTAATTGAAACAACATTTATATTTTTGAGCCAGGATCTGTCAGAAGTCCCTATGGTTAGTCTGTGGTACAAGTAGCAGCAGACGTAGCTTACCCATATGGTGCGGTGCTTCTTGTAAAATCCATATGGCCTTGTTGAAGGGAATCCCAGCGGGGATGTGAAGGGTGTTAATACCCTTCAGGCCAGGCCTTTCCCTCCTGGGGCTTCTGTGGCATTGTCAGTGCAATCTGCCAAAGCACAAACTTAATTCCTTTTTAATAATCAATTATTTTAGTCTAGGAACCTATGCTATTTTCCTTAAGGAAAAAAAAAAAATCAAACTTTTTTTTTTCTAGAAAATGTCTCAAAAGTTTTAACTGCATCTTAAAAAAAATTCTAAAACGTCTTTTTTTGTTTTTGAATTTACATTTGTAGGAAGTACTACAGAGTGTGCCAAAGTTCTGTTTCCCCTTTGACGTTGAAAGGTACAGTATAATCATCATTTAAAATGACTTTAGCTTATCTTAGTGCACACTTAAAAATTATTTCATGTGCTTTTTAAAAAAATAAAATGAAATGTACCTTTTCTTCAGTGATTCTAACAGAAAGACTAGAGATTGATAATTAATATTTGGAGGAAGAAGCCTTTTAAATCATTACATCTTTTGTTTTCTCCCCTCTGGTCAGTTAGGAGAAGTTTTGCAACACTATTGCTAATAGGTTCTATTTTTCCCCTTTATTCTTTATTCTTCAGGTTCATACTGTGAACATTGGCAGAAAAAAATATTAATATGTCCTTGATCAGAGCCTTAGAATTGTGTCTGGGTATATAAATCCTGGTTTCTGTCTCATATCATCCTAACTGAAAAGATCATCTGTGTAATGTTGTAAAACTCACAGTTAGTTGTCTCCCAAAACTAGCTTTATAGAAATAGTGCAATATTATGGAAGGCTATAGGGAAACCCTCCTAGCAGTTTTGAGAATCTCATTATTTTTGTATTTTATTGAACAAATACTGAATGAACTACTTGCATGTAGTTGAAGTTTCATAGAATATATAACCCTTTGAGCATAATAGCAGATCATCTTTTAAATGTGATTTTTATATCCTATTCTCAATTTTCATGGGAGTGTGGTATGAAGAATTTTTAAAATAAAAATTTATTTTAGGAAAATACTTGGCTAAAGTGAAGATTAGTAAGACTCTATGTTAAAGATAAAGCTTTCTGAATGATGGGCTAATCAGTGCTATTAAGACTGCTGATGAGTTACTACTCCTTGTTTTACCTTATTTCTGGGAATCATTTGCCTCTCCTTCCCCCAAAAGTTTCAATTTTCAAGCTAATAGTAAATATAAAATAAGGGAAGAATAGCAACAAAAGGATATATGAATCTTGGGCACTAGAAAGTACATTAGTCATTGGAGAATTTTATTTTGAAGTTTATAAAAGTTAAAAAACAAAACACAAAACATGACTATTTAAAAGTGTGTTTGTTGAATGCTCAGCATTTGGAATGCAGTATTTTCTGACAAAACAGTTTGTAGTATTGACAATAATTTATTTCCTTCTTCACAATTCCTATAGCTATTTGAAAACATAAGTTTAGGAGTCTTGGATGTTTCATTTTGGGACAAGGAAGCAAAAGTTCAGTTATGGTTATTTAATGGGAAGGTTATAATCAGTACCAGGAAATGTTTATGTAATTTAAATAGAAATAAAGATTCATTCTATTTTATATTGCTCCTTATACCACAATGTGACCTTTTGATACTTCGTTCAAAATTGACTAAAAATTGACTAAAATTCTTTACATCTTAGTTAGTGAACTTTTTATGTAGATAATATCTATATTATATCTATATTCTTATTTTGTACATGGAAATTTAATTTCTCAGTATACTGGGAACTCTAAAAGAGAATGCTAGGAAAAAATACCAAGAGTATTTAGTATGGTACTTTATTGGGTGAGAATGTCAACAGGAGAAGCAATTAAACAGAGGTGGTGGTGGCTGCCATTAGATTCTAAAGCAACATGATTTGCTATCTCAGCAATTTTAGAATAATCGAGAAAGGAGTTGAGGAAAAGGAGTCAGTCAGTCATCATGTCTAGCTTCTTCTACCGTTTTGGTAATAGTATTTTGATCATTTATGACATTTTACGAATACTTTTAGTCTTATGAAAACTTATGGTAAACTATCTTATGATTTCCTAGTAAGGAATTAGTATACGCTGAATTGTACAGTTCATAAGGTGTTACAACTTATTTTGATGTTTGACTCATGATTTAATTTTTTTGACTCATGATTTAATTTATGTATTTCATGCACATTTTAGTTTTAGAACATAGCTTTAGCTTCAAGAACCAACTGATTGGAAAGATGAAACCAGTGCCACATAAAAATAAACTCTTACTTTTGTTTTTCTTTAAAAAATTATCACAAAAACTTAATGTTTCATACATTTGCTATATTTTAGGGCATCTCAAAATCAAGTTGGACAGCACTTTACCTTTGTACTGACAGACATTGAAAGTAAGCAGAGATTTGGATTCTGCAGACTCACATCAGGAGGCAAAATTTGTTTATGTATCCTTAGGTGAGTATTTGTAGTAAAAGAAAAAAATTGGATGCAAAATAGATGGACTGTATCTTTCTCTTGTACTTTGTTATGTTTGGGATGAAAATAAAAACCAACTCCTGTACTTTTCTTTTCTTACTTGTTTTATCTAAATCCAAGTAAGTTGAAAAATAATTTTCCTTACTTTCTTTATGCAAGAATCAGTTAGGTTTAAACATTCCAACATAGTGGAATTTTTCTTGAAAGAATAACTTCTTTTAAGGATTAACTTTGTGGATGTATTTTGAAAATTAAATATAAAGTTATGGATTCAAAGAATATATCTTTCACATGTTAAATAGGATGCAAAAAATTCAGTTAAATTAACGCATGCCCTTTTATCTCACTGAGCCAGAACTTGGATTTTTAGAAGTGAGTTGGTGCATTAAGGAAAAGGTTGCAAGCTGGTCATCCTGGACAGAAGTATTTAGATGTTTTTATTTATCTACCAGGTGTTTTAAAATTTAATGTTAACCTTATACATTTTAGGATGTTTTGAATGAAATTCATATTTCATATTCCTTTTGAGAAATACTTATTCTACTCCTACACTCTCCATGGCAACAATAAGCTGAAACTAAATGTCAGGATTTTAGTTGTCACAAGCTTGCTAGTTTTCACAGGTCCTACCTGTCCTTCAGTTGCTTGCAGTGTCTGCCTTGACTTGGTAGGCATTGAGAGTGTGTCTTTTGCCTCTAGACCTAGAATCTGAGTTGCTGACTGTTGAGAAGGAAGGGTTCTAAAGGTTAGCATCCCTATATTATGTCCTGATGTTTCAAAAATCTAGATTTAGTCTATAAAAACAGGACTCTAAACTGTTATTATAATATGGATATTAGTTAAGCTAGGTTCCACAAAATGCCTGTAGGCAAAAAAAAAATTTAATTTACAAGTTAATGTGTATTACAAATAAATCTTTGGGGCAAAATTGGTGTCTTTCTGTTCATTTGCTATTAAGCTACATTTGTACCACCCATTGAGAGGTAGGTTATTCATTTACTCAGAATATTTGCTAGAGCTAGAGATGTCTTTTCAATCTTTATTCAAAAATAAATGCTTAACTACTTTATAAGTAATAGAATATGAATGTGTCTCTCCCTTCTCTCCTTCAGCCACAACTTTTTCATCTGAATAACAATTGTACTCAGAACTTATGCTTTATCCAAAAGAATGTTATGCTTAAAATTGTAGGTTGATTTTTCTAACTTGGAGCAGGTTGGTTGGGCAGTGGGGATGTGGTTGACAGTGTGGAAATGGGATGGGAAGAGTTCCTTTTATCATGGCTTCACACTGAAAGATCAAAAGCTACATCTAAAGGCGAGCATAACCTTATGTACTCTGCCCAAGACAGGCTTGCCCTAATCAAAAGACCAAACCTGTGTATGCTTTCTTATTTTTTTCTATGAATTTTTGAAAATTTTCATTAAAAAATTTAAATTTACAAAAAAGTTTCAATAATTCAATGAACTTTTATATAAACATTACCTAGATTCATCAGTTGTTTGCATATATCTCTTTCTTCTCTCTGTCCTGCTCTCCTTTTCTCTCTCAATACACATAAAAATTCCCCCTTTCATTGTTTTTGTTGACCCATCAGAGAGTAAGTTATATACATCATTTTTCTATAAATGTGTGTGCACATATAATATATGAATCTGCATGCTGTAGCTTGCCTTATTGCCTTCAAGCTGACTTCTTGATATTATTCATAATTAAAGAGTCTGAATCTCTTTGAACTGTTACACCATTCATGATGAACAAATAGTTACTGAATGTTTGGAATAGTTCTGTGAATGTGCTTGAAGAGCAGACGTTCTTAGGAATTTCTGTTTAAATTTAGGCAAGCCACCACTACTTTGAAATAGTTGCATAAAATATTAACTATAGCTATTTGTTAAATGACTGAAAGATTAATATACGAGTGGGGACCCAGAAAAACCCAGAATCTTTCAGAGGGTGGGCCCCTTATAGTATACTTGGAATTTGTTCCTCTGGATCAAATGGTCAACCAAAAGTTTTTTCTGGAAGTTTTTGTAAGTCGGTATCATAATTTGCAGAAGAAACATCTCCAGTTGTGGCAAACAGGTGACCGATTCTTCCACCCTGAATGTGCCCTTGCCCATTTGAGTGCTCAGAAGGTTTTGATCAAAAACAGCATGACCCCCATGCTCTACACTCCCTATTCACCTGATCTTTCCCAGAGTGACTTTTGTTTGTTTCCTTGGATGAAAAAAGTCCTCAAAGGGAAATGTTTTGCTGATGTGGAAGAGGTGAAACAAAAAACGGCAGAAGCACTAAAAGGCATCAAAATTGATGAGTTTAAAAACTTTTGAGCAGTGCAAAAAGCATCTCCATAGGTGTATTGCATCTAATGGAAACTACTTTGAAGCTTAAACATGTAAGAATAAATACACAATATTTTATGAATAAATTTTGTGGTTTTTGGGGTCCTCCCGTATAGTGTCTATATCTGCAATCCAGTTGTCATTAATTTTCAGGAAACAGATTCTAGAGCAATTACAATAATCAATATATTTTTATCCGTAGGTCTCAAACTTGTATATGTGGAAGAACTCCTGAATGTTGCAGTACTCTTTGAGTTAGAAATAGTTTTACCTGTAGAAAATATAGCTATATTATATAAATGTAGTAAACCCAAAATAAAATCATATATGCTAATAAAGAGAACCTCTCACAATAAGCATTACTGGATATTTTATCTTTTATTTAAAATAATTATTAATTTTATCATTATTTTTGTCATTTGATAATGTTTTCTGGTAGATAAGAAATAGGAGATGCTAAAGCTTTATAGAAAAATCATGGAGGAAAATCTTAAATTGAGCAAACTCTATCTTCCAGCTTTTTTCCCCTAGTAACCTAGAAAATTATTGTTATTTTAATGACATATCTCAATCTTTTTCCTGGAAAAACAGTATGCTAAAGTGTTCTTTGAGAACAACTAGTTTAGAGAATGCCCAATAAATCAGATAACTAGTTTTAAGAGTAAATGGAGAATTCAAGTATAATGGAATTTACCATCTTATTCAGAAAGTTGTTGTGGAGTAAATATCTTTTTGTAAACTATAATTAGTGTATCTCTTGGAAAATAATTTTGACAAATCTCTCTAAGTGCTATAGTGAGAGGAAAAGTGGTGTTTTCAGTCTTGGTTTGTCCATTTGGTTTGGTGGGCCTTCTTCACTTTGGATTTAACTTTATAATTGTTGAAAGGAAGGATAAAACTCTAAATGTAGTAAAAGACAAAATTACTGTGGCAGTGGGAGACTTTATATACCTAACATGGAATCCCAAAATACAAAAGATTGGTGTATTTGAGCACGTAATGATGGAAAGGTTTGTTTGGTGACAACTATAAAAAGGAAATTTAAAATGCAGATAATAGAGTGGTAGAATTATCTTTACAATCATGATAATAGAAGTTTAATAGCCGCAATACATAATAAGTGGCTACAGGTACAGGTAAGAAGAGAATCCAATGAAAAAATAAGTAAACATCTGATAACTTACAGAGGAATGTAAATTACATACCACTGTGAGGAATTTTTAGCCTGACTGAAGGTAAAAGAAATGAGTACATTGATTGCAAGAACTGAAAATTTTTAAAAAAAATATTGTGAGAGGAAATATTTCATGTGCTGTTTGTTGTACTATAAACTGACATGGCCTTTTGAAGGGAAATTTAATAATATTTATCATATTTTTAAAATCTCACACTTCTTCACTCAATAATTTCAGTTCTAGGAATTTAAATTCCAGAATTTTTACCAAAAGGGAGCAGAAGAGTGCGAACAAAGGTATTTATTGCAACATGGTTTATAGTAGCAAAAAAAAAAAGTTAATTAGCTAGATTTAGTCATGCCACAATGTGTGTGTATATACCTCAAAACATCACGTTTTGCACAATAAATACATACAATTTTATCTGTTAATTTAAAAAGATAATAAAAATATGTTTAAAAATATTGGTGATAACGTGAATATCCCTCAGTGGGAATTGATTAGGTTCATTGTCTACATTCCCCGGTCTTCTTTCAGTGCCATTGATCCCTTTCCCCCACCCACCACAAGGGCAGGAATTGGTATCTATTTTCTTTACTGATATATTCCGAGTCTGCAATAATGCCTGGCACTAATGAGTTTTTGATAGATTTAATAGACAATTGTTGAATAAATAAACGAATGAAAATGCAATGGAATGTTATTTAGCTATTAAGAAAAATATACACACATATACACCCTGACTTAGAGAAATGTTTATGATGATGTGAAATGAAAAACTTCAAATTAAAAAAAAAATATTGTAATATTTATAATTAAATAATAAATAATATTTATAATATGTTCTTGTGGTTGTAAAGAACAGGTGTACATGTATGTAAACATGCATATATTTTAAAAAATAGCTAATGCTTAACAAATATTTGTATATTAGTATGATTATATGTACTTATAAAAAGTTTAGGACATACTCTTAATTTTTTTATGCTTTATTCATTTTGGCATTTATCCAATTTTGCAATGAGTAAAAAATAGTTTCAATCAATTTTTCTTTGCTCTAGAATTCTGATATGCTATCATTATATTGGTAATAAACTATACACATGGAACTGTAGATATCATATTAAAAAATTAGTGGAAATTAGCCAGATGATCTTTTATCAGATAACATATACAGTGTTTTGCATGATGAAAAATTATCTTTGTAGTGTGTTGTTTAGTTATTGTGGAATTACTAAATAAAACTTTTTTTTTTTACTGCTATAAACCATACCGTAGTAAATAACTTTGTTCACACTCTTCTGCTAGTATATACACTCCTTAGGCAGTCAGTTGATCATGGCTGTGTAGCAGAATTATAAATGCGTGTAGGCCAGTTTCATTCTCTGTCTCTGAAATTTGGGATTACAGTGTAAAAGAATGACCTTTAAAAGAGAAAATATTATTGGTTGAGTAACTTCACAATCGTGGACCAGATATTGATATTTTTCTGTAATTTCAACAAAAAATCTTCAGCAGTGTAGAAATGCTTTGGGAAATGGTTGGAGAAATGCTATAACACCTAAAATTTATACAACACTCATTTAATTTCACTGTACTCTTAAGTAGTAGAAGAAAGTTTGTTTTATTTCAATATGAAGCCAAGACTAGTGATTTCTTTTTTAGGAGGAATTGGAAAAATGAAAATAGGATTATTTAATGAGCTCCATACAATTCTTTAGGAGTAATCAGGTCTCTTTTATAGTTCAGTTTCATTTATAATAGACTGTGCTTCCAGAGGTATATGAGAAAAGATCACTATGCTGGTTTTCTCAGTATTTATTGGTAGCTTGCCAAAGCCTTAGAGTAAAGATAGCAGTCTGTTTTGTAGGAGTGTCCTTCTCTTAGAATTAATGAACTTAATATGCTTAAATTTGTTGAGAAATGTGACAAGATACTTACATAAGCAAGATGCACAAATATGTATTTAACCCTGTTTTCTGCTCACAAGAGTAATATATTCTGCTGTAGAAAATATGGAAGATCCAGAGAAGTTGTTTTTTGTTTTTAAATAAAAGCCACTTATATTTGTGACATATAAGCAATGCTTACATTTTGGTATTTAGTTCTAGTTTTTTAATGTCCATAAGACTTAAGGTACATTTTCAAATTTTTCTATAAGATGTCAAATCAAATGATTAACTGTTCTTGATTCTCAGTTTGTAAAATGAATGAATGTATTTAAAGATGTTCATAAATTGAAAAAGCTATAGTGGTTTTTATATTATCCTCCATAAATGCCTAGAATTTTTGTGCATGCCTAATTTGATAGTTGTTCATTTTGCTTTTTTCCTTCTTCATAAATTGAAATTTTACACAAAGAGTATTCCCCTTATGATTATAGGTTATTTTTAATCAGTTACTTAGTTCTTTATCTAAAATATATTATGACTAGTGAATACTTAAAAAATAATGCCTTCTTTTTGTACATTTATATTGAAGCATACTCCATTTGTAAGTATGCTATTGTGAGAAAATGGTTTAATTATTCAGGGGTCTTTCTCAGTAGCAAATGAATTAAGATTCTTGGGAAGAAATTAATTGATGTTTTTTCTGTTGTCTTTATAATATTCTAAACACTAATTTTTTTCTATTATAATCAAATCTATCTTCATGAACACCTTATTTAAAAGACATCCTCTAATGTTTGAATTTGATTTAATGATACACAGTTTTTCTCTTTTTAAAATTTATTTTAGAGTTGTGGGTTTGCTACATATGAGGGGGCCCCAAAATGGAACTTATTTATAAAACATATGCATATGTTTATTTATCAATATGTTTATTTATAAAACATGTATTTTTATGTTATAAACATTTAAAAATAAAAATACAAATGTCTCTTGAGTTTTTGTTGACATTGAACAGCTTAAAACATTTTATGTCCTTATAAAAGAGTAATCATAATGAAAACGATACACATTTAAGGACTTTTAAGATATTTTTATGCAAAGTAAAATAAAACAGTACAAATAAATAGAAGAGTTTCATTAGGAAAAACAAAAACTAACTGTGGTTGGATTGCATAACACACTTTTAGGTGTTAATACTAATGATGTTGATAAATTAGCAGTAATGCCATTTAATGTTTGTTTACTATAGTCAAGCACTCTGCTCAATGACTTATATACATTGTTTAAAATACTTCTCTAATTTTTAGAGTTCTAAGCAAAACAATTTGTATATAATGCTTATAAAGCCATTTTATCACTCCTGGTTGATACTATTATAAGACTTGAAAGTACTCTGTGAAGACTTATTCTAAGCGAGAATGCTAAACTAGAACACTTGCACACTATGCTATTTAAAAACACATGTTCTTTTTCATCTGAATTTATGTTGTTATAAGATTTGAAAGTTATTATATTTTTTGTATTTCTATTTTTTTTGTTTACTTTTTAGAGGAAATGTTAGAATTTAGGCCTGATATAAAAGTTGATATTTAAATTTGAGTCACTGTTATATGCTTTAGTTCTTTCTATGACATGGCTATTCTAGTTTTAAAAAGGTTTCAAAAATATCCTGAGATATTAATAATTTAAATCTTGCCATTGTTTGTATTTAGAATTGCTTTCGTGTGCTAGCAAAAATGCAAGAAATAACCTTTTTCCTAATTTGATTAACATAATTCTACAACTATAAAATTGTCGCCAAGGGTTCAGAATGAAATACTCTAACAAGGAAGACAGATTTATGTTTAGGGCCTTTGTAGTCCCCCCACCCTCTTTAACGCATTCCAAACTTGAAGCTTTCACACTCTTCCTTTGGGCAAATCCCTTAGAAGCAGAGTGTTTCAATTTTACACATTTTGTGTCAATTTTCCAGACAGAAAAACAGCCTCTAGACATTAGACGTTTTGCTACGGAAAGGCAGTTTCCTTAGTTTTATTTGATTACTATAAGTTAGGTTCCTGCTGATCGCTTAAACTTTAGTGCTTACCTGACTATTTGACAAAAAACATTTCCTTTCCTTTATTTAACCTTTGACTTTTGGATGTAAAAGTTTTATCAGCTCTATAGTGGAAGTACAAGTCGGGGGAAAGTCTTCTTACTGCCACAAAATGGACTCATGACTTTGTATATACGTCTGCCTTTTGCCTTGTGTCTATAGAAAAATCAAGGAAATAATCTTACCATTAAATTTCAACTAATCTTCTGTCTTTTGTTTAAAAATAATTGGTCATAATGTATTTGTTTTATATTTGTTTGTGTTTGTAAGACTATGAGTCACAATTATCTTTGTTGAAGAAATTATATTTTCAGTTTTTAAAACTTCAAGAAAAATATCTTATTCACTCATTATAATATGTTGAGTAATTTTTTTCCCACTTTCTAGGATTTTTGTGGTTGGTTGTAAGAAAACAGATTTTTGACTGTCTTTGGAACTATATAATTTAGTGAGAACCATTTTAATATTTTAACTTATTGCTGATCAGTTTGAAATTAGTTGCTTTGAACATACATAGTTTGAAAATTACCTAAGAAACCACAAAATAAAGATATGAGAATAACATTTCTTACTCTAGCAAGGTAAATTTATGTAATTTACAATATTTTGTGTGTGTGTGTGTGTGTGTGTGTGTGTGTGTGTGTGTGTGTGTGTGTGTATGTGTTTCAAAAGTTTTGGATATAATTTTCTTAACAAGGGAAGTTTTTCTGTACATTTTGACTTAACATGTACAGTGAAATCTAGTTAAAGTATTAGAATTATTGTACTACTTTGTTTACTCTGGATCAATTTTTTTGGTTATAATCTGTGAATGAGAGCAGTCAGTAGGATTTTCTGTTTGAGCAGTTGCTTCACATCAGAGGTTTGGCGTTCGGTTATCTATAAGTTATTATTGAGAGCTGGTACGTGTTTACAAAGAACACGTTGTGTGTAACTACATTTGATTCATTATGGTGATAGTACCTGCTGGTGTATCAGGGAGTGCTACAGTAGAAGTCTGTCCCACTATTTCACAAACGAATTATATAAAGAGAAAAATGTTAGATAATGCAATTATGAGTCTTTTGAGTAGGCTAAAATATTATACTTAGAGTAATGATAAATATACTTATTTTGGGAGGCATCTTGTACCATGTGGCAGGCCATATCCTTTTCAAAATTTTTGTCTGCAATGATGGACGCAGAAGCAGTACCAAAACTGAAATCATAAGGAATTATCAAAATGTTAGATGAGTCACATGAAATAGATTTTGATATGTGTAGAAATTTGCTCATATGAACAAATTGTAATTTAAAAGGCATGAAGATAATGTTCTGAATGTTAAATGAACAAACAAAATTTGCAAGATAGGATTTGCAGGATAGAAATCATGAGTAGGCTGATTTAAGATTAAACCAGATTGAATTTTGTCTCCATTTATTTAGCTGCCTAAAAATGCCTGGTCATTGGACATGTTTACTTAAAGACTGAATATTTTAGAAATACATGCCCACATTGGGTGATGGACTGCCTTTAGTAGACACCTGAACATGTATTTTTTAGTCAGGTTGATCAGAGTTCTAATCCCAACTTTTCATTTGGTAGCTTTGGGACCCTGGGTAAGTCATGTTCCTGACTTTATTAAAGTACATATCAAAGTATTGTAAGAGTTGAATGCAATAACACATACAAAATACCTATCATACTGTCATACACAGTGCTTAAAAAGTTTTATTCCTTGTACTTCCAGTTGTTTTAACATATAAATTCTGTGATTCTTGGATTCTACTTTCTACCCTCCAGATGGACATATAACTGATTAGTGAGGTATACTCCCCAAACAGGTATAATAAAGCATTTTTTAGCCTTAGAGATGACTATGAGAAATATCTCATAAGGAAAAACTTATTTCTTCTAATTTAAACCTGAAGTCATAACCTGGTACTAGGATGAAATTCAGTAGAAGTTTGTATTCTTAGACATTTGCAAAACAGCAATAATTATGTAGATTCCAAAATGTTTAGCACCAATAAGAACTGCTACATATTTTAAAGTAACCTAAATATGGATATGTTAATCACTATTTATTCAAAAAAAGTACAATATTTTACAGATAAATTATCTGTATAAATTAAACTAGCTTTTTTTTTTTCTTTTGAGTCTGAGTCTTACTCTGTTGCCCAGGTTAGTATGCAATGGTGTGATCACAGCTCACCACAGCCTTGATCTCCTGGGCTCAGGTGATCCTTCTGCCTTAGCCTTCCAAGTATCTGGAACTACAGGCATGTACCACCATGCCTGGCTAATTTTTTGATATTTTTTGTGGCGATAAGAGCTTGCTAGGTTGCCTTGACTTGTCTAGAACTCCTGGACTCAAGCAATTCTCCCAGAATGCTGGGATTATAAGTATGAGTCATTATGCCCAGCTAAATTCACTTCTTAATGAAAAATTGAGTTTTGATGTGTCTTCACAAATTAAAAGGAAGTTGAAAGGGGGAGATAACCAATGAAAAATTATAAAGATCAGAAAACCAGAACATTTAAAGGAATATTAAGATATTTAGCCTAGAAAGATAAAGAATATCTCACTTTAATAATAACAATTACTTAATACATATTTGTATTTTTATAGTGGATCAGGAAAAAAGAATTAAGGCTAATAAGGTTTCACATCATTTATACAAGGTGAACATGGCAATGTAAGCATTAACAGGTGAACATGTAGACACTTAAAATAAATTTTACTTTATCTAAAGCTTCTTGAGAGTTGGCTAGAAACAGAACAGCATGTTCGTGAATTGACTAGGTATTGTTTTATTTGAACTTAAAGTTCTAAACTATATGACACATTGAAATTGTCTAGAAATAGCAATTTCTTTAGGTCATTAAAAGTTGAAATGTGAGTAATAAAATGACTACAAATGAAAGAAATTTTGCTCCAACTAAGGAAATATCATGTGTCTTGTTAGGACATTCTCCATGAAAATTTTTTCTTTGAGTTATTGTGAATATAGCCACTATGATGTGCTAATTTACATTATAGTCAATTGATAATTTAAAAACAGTATTAATAATCTTTAAGGATTTTTTTTATAAGTGGAAGATATATGTTGTATAATAGACATCTAGGTACTAGGGCTTGAAGAGTTGAATAATTTAAATATAAAAATTGAGATTAGCAATGGTGAATTCTGATTTCAGATTCTCCAAAAACTGTTAACAAATTTGTCACAGAACTGTCCATATTTTTCTAGGCTTCCATGTCATGTTGTCAACATGCTTGTTGTAAACCTTCTGTTCTAACATTTCCCTCCTGAAGTCTTCATTCCTGTTTCAGTCTGGACTGGTTGCTCTCCAGGTCTTTGCACTACTGCTAGCCTTTGCCTTCACTGTTCTTCAGTGATCTTAGATTTCTTGTCTCTTACATCCCTGTATTTCTTCTTCTTGGTCTCCTTCATTTTGTTGAAGCCATGTGGCTTAGGAGGTAAATATTTGAATTCTTGCCTGACTGAAAATGCTTTTATTCTATTCTCACACTTTGTTGATAGTTTCTCTGGACATAGACTTCTCGAGGGCAAAGAACTTAACCTCTGTATTTTGAAGGCATTATCTTCTAACTTCCTGTATTGCTGTTGAGAGGTTCAGTGGCATCTTGAACTTGATCCTTTGTATGTTACTTGTTTTGTCTCTTTGGAAACTCTTAGGCACTTTTTTTATTCCTTGTTTTGGAATTTCACAGTGTTACTCTAGCCTGGAACATTTTTTGTGCTGTTCATTCATTTAGTCTGGAAACTTGTGTTTGAAGTTCTGGGAAATTTTCCAGTAATTTTTTACAAAGAAACTTCCATGCCTTTATTTATTTACTTATTTATTAATTTATCTATCTATCTAAACTGCTAATTGGTCAGCTACATGTTAGTTGCAATTGATGTTCTGGTGCTTTAATATTTTCTCTCTTATGTGTTTATGTCTTTTTTCTAATTTCTAGGAGATTTTCTTGAGTTCTCCTCTAATTTTCTGTTTATTTTAGTGTTTTTAGCTTTTAGAATTACTAGAGTTTGTTCTTTCACTCTATTTTTTTTTACTCTTTGAAAATTGTGTTTTGTTTAATAGCATTAACCTCTTTTTTCAGCTCCTAAGGATATTAAGGATAAGTTTTGAAGTTCTCTCTGTTGTTTGTTTTGTCTGTGTTTACTCGTAGTTCCTTTTATGTTTGTCTATTACAAATATATGTATGTGTTTGTATTTTCCTCAAGTACCTGGAGGTTGGATTGTTAATTTATATGCAGAAGGAAAGTACTGTAAACTCAATTGGAAGCTCTATGTGTTCCGTGATGGGTTTCACTCTAAGAAAACAGGACTTTGAGATGCTTTTTCCTAGTGTTTCAGAATCCTGCTGGTCATTTTCTATCCATTGGCACTGCTAAGTTAGTTATCACTCTGGTTATTTACCATCTTTACAAAATTGTCTACTTCTGTTGCTATTATATTTTTCTCCATTTCTCTTGTACTCATTAATTTATACACTTTTTATTTTACTGTAATTTTAGTGTATTTCCAGAGGGCACACAGATTGTGTGTGTATTCAGTTTGTTAGATTTAGCTATAAGTTGAGCAGATATTTTAAAATATTTTAGGAATCTTTATGTCATTATTTAGTATTTGTAATTATCATTTTAAATCACTCCATATAATATTTTGGTGAGTAAATATGCTGTATTTTACCTAGCTTACTCATTGTTATGACTTTAGATTGCTCCTGATTCAAAATCATCATTCATAGTCATTAATAAATCAAGACATATGTAGAAAATCCTGCTGTTTTTTAAGCTATACTTACTGATTTTTAAACTTTAAATGTTTGTGTGTGCACTCTTATCTGTGTAGAATTATGTAGTAAAAATATCACAATATTTTCTTTTAAAAAGTAGCCTGTTATACTAACGCCTTGAAGAAAAAAATGAATGTTTGTTAGGTGATAATTAACAACGTTGGTGTATTTTATGATTTACTGTTTTTCCACATGAAAACCATACATTTTATCAAACATCAAATTAAAAACTGGACCTATTTTAAAGATTCTAATATTTTAATTTTTGTTAAGGGATATAGATTTTATACAAATGATTTTTGAATTTAGTGTTTAGTTTTCTTAAAAATGTATTATACTTTTATCTAGAAAAATGAATTAAAATGAATTTTAAATTATATTTGGTTTTGATGTCTGAAAGTCATACAATTTTTAGAATAGCCTTTCTGATATTTGTATTGAGTTATTTTGAAATTTACTATTTTGCTTAAATCATTTCTAAATAATTGACTAAGCACATAGTGTTATTGTATTATATATTCAAGTTAGTAGTATTTAAAAGAAATAATTGTATCCTGTTCCAAAACCTTTTTAAAATTTGTTTTTATATATTTTATAATGATTTTTATCCTGTAAATGCTTTTAGTAATTGCCATGAAATATAAGATTAAATAATTTTAGATTATGCTGATATATAATAGAAGTATGAACTTTTATAATAGAACTTTGGATTCTGATCTGTTTTATAAAAACTAGTAATAATATGCAAAAATTTCACCGAAAAAGTAAAGAGAACAGGAGTATGGTTCTTTTCTGTCCTCCAGGATTAACTTGCTTGAAAGAATGTAAATTTAAGATTTATTTTATCTGCTTGTTTTCTAATTCTAAATTTTGTATATAAACATTTTAAAATAACTTTTTTTTTTACAGTTACCTGCCATGGTTTGAAGTGTATTACAAGCTTCTAAATACTCTGGCAGATTACTTGGCTAAGGAACTGGTAAGCTATTTTTTTTTCCATTTTTAAAATTGTGGCAAAATATGCATAACATAAAATTTACCATTATAACTATTTTTAAGGTATAATTTTGTGACATTAAGTACGTTTATGTTGTTCTGTGACCATCAGTAATGTACATCTCTAGAATTTTTCATCTTGCCAGATTAAACTGTACTTACTGAACAATAACTATTCCTCCCTTCTACTTTCTACCATCCCTGACAACCACCATTGTCTGAGTGAGACTGACTACTCTATGTATGTCACATAAGTGGAATCACACAATATTTGTTTTTATGTCACTGGTTTATTTCACTTGACATAATGTCTTCAAGGTTCATCCACGTTGTAGCATGTGTCAGAATTTCTTTTCTTTTTAAGGCTGGATAATATCCCATTGCATGTGTCTAGCACAGTTTGTTTATTCATTCATCTGTTGATGGACACTTGAGTTGCTTCTACCTTCTGGCTATTGTGAATAATGCAATTATGAATATGGTTGTATAAATATCCTGTTCAGTCCTTTGGCTCTATTCTTTTCATTATATACCTAGTAGAGGAATTGCTGAATGTTATGGTAGTTCTGTGTTTCGTTTTTTGAGCAACCATCATACCATTTCCACAATGGCTGCACTATTTTGCATTTCTGTCAATAATATACAAGAGCTCTAATTCCCTCACAATCTTGCCAGAACTTATTGTTCCTTCCCTCCCCCCTTCTTTCCTCTTTCTTTCCTTCTTTCCTTCTTTCCTTCTTCCTTCTTCCTCCCCTCCCTTCCTCCCCTCCCTTCCTCCCTGCCTCCCTCCCCTGCCCCTTCTCTCTCTCCCTCTCTCATAGTGTCCTAATATGTGTCAAGTGGTGTGTTATTGTGGGTCTGATTTGCATTTCCCTAATGATTGTGATACTGGGCATTTAAAGAGGTTCTTACTGGGAGTCGGCTGCAGTGGCTCACACCTGTAATCCCAGCATTTTGGGAGGTGGAGGTGAAAGGATTGCCTGAGCTCAGGGGTTCTAGACCATCCTGGGCAGCTTGGCAAGACCTCATCTTTACAATAATAATAATAAAAAAACAACTGGGTGTGATGGCATGCACCTGTAGCTCCATCTACTTGGAAGGCTCAGACAGAAGAATTTCGTGAGCCCAGCAGGTCGACGCTGTGGTGGCTGTGAGCATGCCACCACACTCCAGCCTGGGCAACAGAGTGAGACTCCAATTCAAGAAAAAAAAAATTCTTATAATTGTTCTTATGAAAGTTCAATACGTGTTCTTATTGGCTAGTTGTATATCTTCTTTACAAATGTCTACTCAAATTCTTTGCACATTTTTAAATCATGTTTTTATTGGTGAGTTATAGGAGTTCTTTTTTACATTTAAATATTAATCCCTTGTTAAATACATCATTTGCAAGTGTTTTATCTCAATCTGTGGGTTGTCTGCCTTTTTGCCCTTTTGATAGTGTTCCTTGATGCACAAAAGTTTTTAATTTTGATGAAGTCTACTTCATCTATTTTTTTCTTCTGTTGAATGCGCATTGATGTCATATCCAAGAAATTGTTGCCAAATGCAATATTATAAAGCTTTCCCTGTATGTTTACTTCTAAGAATTTTATAATTTTAGCTCTTACATTTAAGTGTATATTTTTTTTCTTTAAAAATAAAAACAACAAAATTACCAAAGTTTGCTTTTGAATTAACAAACTTATTTGGGATAATAGTATGTAAAATTTTCCCCTTAATCATTGTTTGTTTGTTTTTTTTAAATTTAATTTAATTTTAAAGTTCTGGGGTACAAGTCAGGATTGTGTACATAATAAAGTACAGGTGAAACTTTGGGCCTTCTGTGGTACCTCATTTTGCCTGGATTAGGATCAGGCGTCCTTATGGATGTTATGCGTCCCCCTGCCCCTTCAAGTGTCCCACTGCTGCCAGTCCCTTTTTTGTAGTATCATGTTAGGTAGGTGTTCAGTGTCCATTTATGAGTGAGAACATCTGGTACTGAGTTCGATGTTTCTGTGCTAGATCACTGAATATGATAGACTCCAGATCCATCCAAGTTGCTCTGAAATCCATAATTTTGTCCTTCTTTTTGGCTGTGTAATATTACATTGTGTATATGTACTACATTTTTTTTTTCTAGTCCACTTTCAGTGAGCAGCCTGGTTGGTTCTTTGCTTTTGCTATTATGAATAGTACTGCAATAAATATGTGTGTGCAGTTATCTTTTTGTTTGCTGTTTTTAACAATGGCTAATTTACTAAGATTTTAGCTGTGCTATATGATGCAATTTAACTAAAATAAAACGTTTTAGTATTCTTTATAATTGCCTATTGTTATTTTCTAATTTTCACATTTAGGGTATAGTTTCCATTCTCTGATTATCTATTTGAATTCTCATTTGGTACTTCCTCACTCTTGAGACTGTTTTTTCCTTAGTTATCCTGGCAATGTTTTTTTCTTGGTTTTTACCTAGGTCCTCCGTCTCTTTCTAAGGACTTTTCCTTTCATCTACACCTAAAATTTTGATGTTCCTTATGTGATATTCCTCATTCTGTTTTCTCTAGCAATTAATTATGGGCATTTCATACATACTTTTTGCTTTAGGTATGACCCTTTTCTGAGCTTCAAGAATGAATTTTCTGAAAACTGATTATTCTGCCACAGTGGCTCTTCATCTTCTTAGAGTAAAATTTAAGTTTGTGTGCCAACCAGCATATAAGAGCATCATAATCTTGCTTCTTATTAACTTTTCCAGATTAATCTGCTCCCATTTGCCTATATATAATGCACTATCTTGTTATTTTGAGCTACTTAAATTTCCCAGAACATAATTCTACACAATTGTCTATCAAGTTCATAGAGCACTCACAATGATGACCGGTAGAACACTTTTCTTTTAAGAGTCAATGTAAATATCTTTAAAAACAAGCCTACATTCAGCACAAATACTACTCTAGATAATTTCCCTAACTTTCCAGCTGAGTTAGATAATGCTTGCTGTGAGTTCCTAGAGCACTACACAGGGTTGTAATTTTCTGTCTACACAACTAATGTAGTAGTTGAAAGTTGGAACTCCTTTATCTCTGCATCTCCAATAGCTAATAGGTATTGAGAAAAAGTTTATGAATATGTGAAAATACATTAGAAGGCTTCTAATATTTACTTTTTAGATCTCCATTTTGTAATTGAGGAAACAAATGTTATGGCTTTTTTTTAAAAAACTAGATTCTATATATCAATGCTTTTAAGGAAATCATAGACAAAATTGTAGATGGGATTTTTTTTAACATAGGAGTATAGTAAAGCGGAATGTTATTCTTCTCATACTAAGTTTTTCCATAGGAAAACTTATTTTCAGCTTTTCAGTAAACAAATATGTATTTCTTTACCTTTTAAAAAAAGTTTCATTGTTCTAAAATTATTTAAGTGAATTTGGAGCAGAATATTCTCATCGTCATAGTAGTTTGAGTTTTACTTAAATTTATCTCCTAGCCTTGCTAGCTAGAGTTTAGTTAAAATAATATAGACATTTACGGTCTGTCAGTATGGTGTAACAGGTGCTGTAATAAACATTAATGCAGACTATATTGGAAATAAGCTATTGTAAGAATAAAAATTAATTACTTCAGTAAATAAGCTGAACTCTTTTATATGTACTTTTTAACATTCTAATTTTTTTAAAACACAGACTTTTATAAATAAGCTAGTTGCTATTAAGTATCTTTCATCAAAATTTTTTGGAATGAATTGTTCATTATGGTAGTATAGATGATAGAAAAATAATAGTTCCATATTGTTTGGTAACACTTTATATAATATTAAAACAACCCTTCAATATGTTTTCAACATAAGTAGAAGTAGTGGATGAGGAGAAAATGTGGTATGGACAGTTCATAATTCTATGTAAGTTTAAGGAAATTCGATATATTCTTGTAATAAAGGGATTAGTTTCCATTCTTCTTCTACTCAAATTAATGGTGCCTGGAGCGGTGGTGCCAAGAAAAGAGGAGTGAGGTTACCTTAGAATTAAAATCTTTGCAAATACTCCCCAAGTTGCTGAATACAGCATTGGCAATACAAATATAACTGGACTTTTGGCAATGCAGTTTGATCTAACTCTGAAATTCTGGATTTAAATTCTATTTTTTTCTATCCTTATTACTTTGATTAAAATACAGTGTCTATTTAGTCAATCAGTTTTGTCACTTGGAACCTAAGGGAGGTATCTTTTTTCTTTATTAACTAGGGTTTAAATGCACTATTAATAAATTAAGGTCCTTTTGTTACTCTTCTAATGAACAGCTTACTAATTTGGCCCAGAATTAGTTACTGTACTGTAATTGCAAGTTTTTAATATTTGTCAAAAGTCCAGTTATTTGTGTGTATGTGTGTAAATGTGTGTAAATATTTCACTCTTTACATTTGATTGCTTAATTTTGTGAAATAGACATTAGAAAGTCATTTTATAGTTGAACAACTTTCTGTTGAAGATATGCAGTCATTCATTTGCCTAAGAAAATAACTGGAAGTAAAACTATTTAATTTTTTTTTTTTTTTTGAGTTGGAGTCTCACTCGGTCGCCCAGACTGGAG
>NW_007233288.1:15650-16024 GCF_000164805.1 Carlito syrichta | reverse complement strand
CTGCCAACTGCTACACCTCCCTGCCCCCCCCCATCTTGCAGGAATGTCCCTCTGCAAGGTCCGAGGTTCAGATCGCAAGGTTCAGGTGCAGTTGGGAGCCACCACTTCAAGACACGCCCCCCCACACACAGGCACCCGGCCAGCCTGGAGTGGCGCTCCGAGCACCCGCCCTTCTCCGGTGCACACAGGCCCGTGGGGACACGTGGGGGAGGGAGACGCGACACACACAGCGAGCATGTCCGGGCACACACATGCACACACGCACATACCGTGTGAAGTCAGACACGCAACCACGAAAAGACAGGCACACACGTCACATCCCGGGGTGGGGCGGAGCTAGGCGCACGTACGTGTACACACACACACACACAAAC
>NW_007233288.1:14942-15630 GCF_000164805.1 Carlito syrichta | reverse complement strand
CACTGGCCCCAGCCCCGCCCTTAGTCGCATGCTGCCCTGACACCCCCCCCAGCCCCAGCCCACCCCCCCAACCCAGGCTCCCTGCTGGGGTCCAAGTCTTTTCTCCAAGGCAGGAATGAGTCCTGGATCCAGTCACAGCTGGGAAGAGGAAAACAGGTTGTGAGGAAGACAACACTCCCCGCCCCCAACGAGGCGGAAACCCCCTCCCCAGCGCCCTGGTGTGCGGCAACCGCGTCCCTGACACTCCCCGCCCCCGCCCTAAGTGGGGAAGCTCAGGCCAGCAGTGGGAGGACTCACCATCAGTTACAAGTGGATGTCAAACACACCGTCCTCCACCGTCTGCACCTCCTCCTCACGGATCTCTGCTGGGAGGGCGGCCACTCGCTGGTCCCCGTGACCTCAGCAGCCAGCCCTCCCCACGGGAGCCACCTGCCCCATCCCAGAAGCGGGTCCATCCCCCAAAGATCAATTCCCTGGATGTCCTCATGGTCCCATTTTTGAGGCTCTTTTTCCAAGTTTTCATCTCACCGCAGCTGCTTTGCAGCCAGACTTGCCAGAGCCACTGGCTTCGGGGTCCATTTTGTGTGTGTCTCACATTTGAGACCCCAGTGCTCCATGCAGATGGTGTTTTTTTGTTTTTTTTTTTTGAGTTGGAGTTTCACTCTGTCGCCCAGACTGGAGTGCAGTG
>NW_007233288.1:11047-14922 GCF_000164805.1 Carlito syrichta | reverse complement strand
TTTTTGATTAATGTAGAGATGAGGTCTCACTGCCCAGGTGGGTCTCGAACCCGCAGGCTCAGGCAATCCACTCACCTTAGCCTCCCAAAGGCGTGGGATTACAGGCTGAGCTACCGAGCCCGGCAAACTATTTAATTTTTACAATGAAAACTCAAAACCAAATTTCTGGTTAAATTATTCATGATGATTTCTTATTTGTTTTTGTGAGTGTACATGCATGTGTAACCAACATTAATTACATTAGTTGTCCAAATTTTGATATTTTCCTTTATTTAGTAACTTTTAGTAACTCTTACTGATAAATTAATACTATCTTTATGCTACATATATATTCTTCCTGAAACTATTAGTAGTACTGAAATTCAAAAAAGAAAATTGTTATGAACAAATTCATATAATTTTGGCTTTCTGAAAAGGGAAATAGGGGAAACTACATTTGAGTTTCATATTTGAGGATGAAATATTTTAAGCTCATAGTATTAAATAAATAAGCAGAAGTCAATCTGTAATTGTAATATTTTTTGTCATTTTTAATCTAATACCATAGGTTATTTAAATTGATATTTAGATAATTTTTATAGTTCAGGTTATCCTTACCTGATCAACATAGGACCATACAAGGGATTTTTAAAAGTTAGACTGTAAAAATTGGTGCAGCCACAGGATTTTATATTAAAAGAGTGTTAGCATGATCCACAATTTTCCATGGTGCACTTCTTTGTTTAAGAAGCCTAGAGACAAATTGTTTGCTTCATAGTCTTTTTAAAAGGTAATCCCCAAATAATAGCCATATTAATTTCTTTTCTTTTGTTTGAGTTGGGGTCTCACTCCGTCGCCTGGACTGTAGTCAGTGGCGCGCTCACAGCCACCCCAGTGTTGACCTGCTGGGCTCTGGTGATCCTTCTGCCTCAGCCTTCCAAGTAACCAGAACTAAAGGCGTGCACTACCATGCCCAGCTAAGTTTTTGATTTACTGTAGAGACAAGGTTTTGCCAAGTTGCCCGGGCTGATCTCGAACCTATGGGCTCAGACAATCTACTCGCCTCAGCCTCCTAAAGTGTTGGGGTTACAGACTGAGCCACTGAGCCCGGCCTTGAATTTCTTATACATAGAGGATCAATGTTATATACAGTATTCTGTGGTACATTTTATTGTGTAAGTGGTTAAGAGATAAATTGTTTACTTTATAGTTCTTTTAGGTCATTCTGAAGAGCATGTCAGATAGGTAGTTTTGAGTGAATACTTTTGTAAGTATTTATACGGGTCTAATTTAATAAGTTTTTGTGTGAGTAGATAGACAAGTCATAAGAAAGATTGTGAGAAGTCGTGTCTCACATTCAAATTTCTTAAATCAATGATTAATTCTCTGAAAAATTACCTTTTTCCATAGTTTATTCTCCCAACATGAAAATTGAGAGAATAAAAATAACTATGTTTATAAAAAACTATCTTTGTATATTTATTACTGGTTTTATATGTGTGATTCAGAAAAAGTGAAGGTGCACATCTAGGGACATTATTATTATACAAATTGTATGAAGTAGATTTGTTGTATATTTAATACCATTTATTGTGGACCAAGTAGTGACCAATAGCTATGTAGAAAATAAATATTTAGAATAAACTCTGTATTACATCTTATTACAGTACTCTTACTTAAATTGTATCTGTTCTTTAAAAATTAGGTTTGGAATTCTAAAATGAAAGGAGAAAATGAGAGTATTCTGTGGGCTGAAATAAAGTTTCATCGCTATTTTTATTCAATTTGATAGTTCTTCTTGGATTTAACAGTTTAGATAATTTCCTCTTATAGCATTAACATATCTTATAATATATGTTTTCCAAATACATATTTTTATACCAAATAGAAGTATTGCTATTATTCCTCTGGATAAAGGATTTTAAGTATGTTTTCCATATTTGTTTATTTAAATATTTCAATGTCAATCATCTGAAATATTTCTGTGGAAAGCATTTATATAAAACATGTCTAATATGAGAAGGCACAGGGGATGATTTTTTATCAAGTAGTTTTAATTGTTTTGCTTGGTATTATATTTCATTTATAAAATGTACTTTTTCTTTTGCTCTAGGAAAATGATTTGAATGAGACTCTCAAATCACTCTATGACCACCCAGTACCAAAGGCAAGCACTCCTGTTAATTTGAGTGTGGTAAGTATTTATTACAATAATTGTTTTTTGCAGTCATAACAATTGCTCTTTTAAGAACATGTGAACTTTCTGGAAATTCTTTGCCAAGTCACCTCTGCGTCCAGGAAAACTTCAGTGCTAAACTAACATTATGAGTGATAATATTGTGACTTTTTTTTTTTTTGAGTTGGAGTCTCTCTCTGTCGCTCAGACTGTAGTGCAGTGGCCGCTCCCGGCCACTGCAGCCTCAACCTGCTGAGCTCCGGCGATCCGTCTGCCTCAGCCTTCCAAGTAGCTGGAACTACAGGCGCCCGCTACCACGCCCAACTAATTTTTGATTTATTGTAGAGATGAGGTCTCGCCAAGTTGCCAGGCAGGTCTCGAACCCGCGGGCTCAGGCAATCCACTCACCTCGGCCTCCCAAAGCGCTGGGATTACAGGCTGAGCCACTGAGCCCGGCCCAGATGGTTTTATCTTTTCTATTTTCAAGGACTTATGCCCTGGGCCTGCCTCAATCTCTTGAGGACTTTCGCCAACCCAAACGGTAGACCCTGGTTTAACACCATTGCTCAGACTGTTTTCAGCAAAATAATCATTTGGCCAATTGTCATTCAACAAACTGACTTCAAATCACCAGAGATCCCCCCCAAGAGAGCCAGCAGGAGGTTATCAGGGCCAGGGACTTTTCTGGGAACAGCCAGAAAGGGAAAGGTGGGGAAATGGCTCACATAACACCTGCTCCAATCCTCTGTCAATCCCCCTAACAAAATAAGAGTGTGGATGGGATCTTGAAGTCCCTTTCACCTTTACACCTCTAGGTGAGTTAAGGCCTCTCTCCTCCTCAGCCTCCGAAGGCCGACGGCTCCCTGGCCAACCTGTCTTTTCTCTACTGCCCACCAAAACAAGCAAATGGAGAACTCTGGGAGGGCACCCACCCTGTTGGTGAATACTTTGCCTCCCTCCCTCCCTCCCTCCCTCCACAGGCCAGTGGATGACGCCAGCTTACCCGGAGGCCGGGAGCCTCGCCTGCCCGGGCGGGGCAAGGAGAAGCTGAAGGCGCGATGATGGTGGCCGTGGGTGGGCGAGGGCGCAGACCCCTCCAGGCTCACACTCTGGGCGCGGCGACGACACTCGACCGACAGGCGGTCCTTGCACTGCTTGTGGCAGTTCACGCCGCAGGCTGGGAGAGGGTGGAGGGCCGCCCAGCCAGGGCCACTGGTCAGAGCCCCTCATCCCATCCTGCAAGCCTGCCCCGCTCCCCAGGTTCCTTTACCGTGGAGCTGCCACCCCCCCAAAATAAGCCTCTCCTTCCAAAGTGCTCCCTTCCTCCTAACGGCCAGTCCGTGCCTCACCAACGTCCTCTGTTCTTAAACAGCCTCTTTTCAAGGCTACCCCCTTCCATCAGCCGGCCTGTCTCTCTGATTCCAAGGCACTTCCCTCCCCGACGACTGCCCCACCAAAATAAGAATCCCCACCCAGGCAGTATCTCTCCCCCAAAACGCTGCCCGCCGGCTCTGTCAGTCATTCCTCCTCACCTCGGCATTTGAGGCCCTGCTTGTAGATACCCAGGATCTGCAACAGAGGGGTGAGGACTCGACCTTCTCCTTCTGAGGGTGGGACTGGGGCCTTAGACCCCGCCTCAGAGCCCAGGGCAGGATTGCAAGAGTCGAGGAATTAGCAAGATATGCTTTGGCCGCGGGGGCTCTGGCAGGGGCGGGGCGGG
>NW_007233288.1:5203-11027 GCF_000164805.1 Carlito syrichta | reverse complement strand
TCCCTGCGGGGGTTGGGGGGCGCCTCAGCTCGGGTCCTCCCCACCCCTGGCCTAAGCCGTCCCACTGGGGAACCCCCCTCCCAAACGAAAAGCCACCCCGGAACTCCTGGTGCGGGACCCCCGGTGCAGGCAAGAGAAAGAGCACTGGACTAGGAGTCAGGCAGACGTCATAACCGCCACTAACTAGCGTGTGGTCGTGGGCAAGTCGCTGTTCCTGGGTTTCCTTCTCAGGACAACGGGGACCACGTCCCTGCGCCGCCCGCTTCGCGGCTGGTGCGCGCTTTCCCGAGAGCTCGCCAGCCTCACGTTCCCAAAGTGTGCTCTGAGCAACACCAGTCCCGGGGCCCTGAGAAGGGTTTTCTAGTGTGTTCTGGAACCAGGAGAACTGGGGAAAAGCGCATCCGTGTCACTCGCATAATCCTGCTGGAAGGACGCTGGTTAACCCAGGGCTTCCCGCAGAACCCTTTTTTCTGCCTGCGACTGTATTTTAGGGAATGAGGACTGTTCTGGAAATAGACCTCAGCTCAAATCCCAGGCCCTACTTCCCTGCCAAGTGACCTGTGGTTGGTCAATTTCCCTCTGTTTCCTGATCTATAAATGGGCATGGCTGGGCGTGGTGGCTCACACCCGTAATCCCAGCATTTTGGGAGGCCGAGGTGGATCACTTGAGCCCAGGAGCTCAAGACCAGCCTGGGCAGCATAGCAAGACCCCCCCATCTCTAAAAACAATAATAAAAATAATAATTATAAAATAAATGGGCATGATGATTTATCTAATAGGAGTTTTGTGAGGATTAAATGAGATAATACACCTGAAGTCCTTGAACAGTGTCTGTGAAGGTAGTAAGTTTACAGCCACCAGGAGCTGTCTCCATTAGGGCTGGCCCTTGTTTGAAACGCCCACCCACTGTATTCGGGGTCCATAATGTGATGCAGGTGGTCCTTCAATTCAGTGCAGCACTGGGACAACTGGCCACTCAGAGAAATATATAAACCTAGATTCCTGTCCGGGCAGGGTGGCTCACATCTTTAACCCCAGCACTTTGGGAGGCTGAGGCGAGGGGGTTGCTTGAGCCCAGGAGTTCGAGGTCAGCCTGGGCAGCATAGCAAGACCTCATCTCCACAAAAAAATTTTAAAATAGCCAGGTAAGGTGACTCACGCCTGTGATCCCAGCACTTTGACAGGCCGAGGCGAGAGGATTGCATGAGCTTAGGAGTTCAAGACCAGCCTGGGCAACTTGGCGAGACCTCATCTCCACAATAAACCAAGAAAAGTTAGCCAGGTGTGGTGGCGCACGCCTGTAGTTCCAGCTACTTGGAAGGTTGAGGCGGAAGGATCACCCGAGCCCAGCAGGTTGAGGCTGCGGTGGCTGTGAGCGTGCCACTGCACTCCAGCCTGGGTGACAAGAGTGAGACTCTTAACTCAAAAAAAAAAAAAATTAAAAATTAACCAGGCATGGTGGCACGTGCCAGTAGTCTCAGCTACTGAGGCTGAGGCAGAAGGATCTCCTGCGCCCAGGAGATCGAAGCTGCAGTAAGCCGTGATCATGCCACTGCACTCCAGCTGGGCAACAGAGTGAGACCCCAGTAAAAAGTATCTGAAAAGATGTAAGAAAATAATTTTGTCATCATGAGAGGCCGAGGGCATTTCTACACATAACACAAATCTGAGAGGCCATAAGGGAAAAGACTGACATACTGAACACACAAAAATTTTTAAATTTTATATGGAAAAAGACAACATAAATGACAGACAGGGAGAAAATATTTGCAAACAACATTTAACATCAAAGGGTTAATATCCGTTAACAGAGATTCTAAAAATCAACGAGAAAAGGGCCAACAAACCCAGCGGAACAATGGACAAGGAATGTGAACAGGCGATTAACAGAAGAAATACAAGTGGCCAATAAACATGTGAAAAGATACCCTACCCCCATTAGTATTAAAGAAATGCAAATTTCACCAAGATCCCATTTGCCAATGAGCCTGGCAGAGTTCTAACGCTTTTTATAGCATCCACGACTGGCAAGGAATCTGGGAGTCAGACACTTCTACTCTGCTGATGGGGGTGCAAACCGGTACAGCCTTGTCTGAGGTCAGTTTGGCAGTCTCCTGCTAATTTAGAATGTGCATATCTTTTGATCCAATTATCCCACTTCTAGGAATTCCTCCTACAGAAACGCTGGCCTCAGTGTATCAATAAAAGAATGTTCCCAGCAGCGCGGCATATAATAATAGCGAAAAACAGGATGAGTCTACGTGTCCATCAGCAGGAGAATGGGTAGGAAAATGATGGTCCAGCCACAGAGTGGAATACTCTGCGACTGTTCTTTTTTTTTTTTTTATTGTAGAGGCGAGGTCTTGCCAAGTTGCCCAGGCTGGTCTCGAACCCCCGGGCTCAGACAATCCACTCACCTCGGCCTCCCAAAGTGCTGGGATTACAGGCTGAGCCACCGAGCCCGGCCACTCTGCAGCTGTTCTAAAGAATGTGATAAATGCACGAATCCACAAGGAAAGATGTCTGTAAAAAAGGGTAAGTGGAAACGAACACAAAAGCAAAAAAAAGAAAAAGCAAGGTGTACAACTCTGACACGACAGTGATTTTTAAAAAAAGGAAAAAGAAAACCCACTGCTACACGTAACTAGATGCTCATTTAAAATATATCAAAAATGGCTGTAAATGCATAGGTGACTTTTTTTTTTTTAGTTAGAGTCTCACTGTCGCCCAGGCTGGAGTGCAGTAGCAGTGAGCATGCTACCGCAGCCTCGATCTGCTGGGCTCAGGCGATCCTTCTGGCTCAGCCTCCCAAGTAGCTGGAACCGCAGGCATGCACCACCACGCTCGGCTAATTTTTGGATTTATTGCAGAGACAGGTCTCACCAAGTTGCCTGGGCTGGTCTAGACCCCCCGAGCTCAGGCAATCCTCTCACCTCGGCCTCCCAAAGTGCTGGGATGACAGGCCTGAGCCACTGCACCTGGCCTGCACAGGTGATTTTGTAAGAAAGAAAGAAATGGAAACCTCCAAGTTTCAGAAACAAAGAGGGAGCTTCCAAATGAAACACTGGGTGGGCGATGCTGGGTTTTGATGTCGGGGCAGGGGGGCGGGCAGGGGCAGACGCAAGGCCTGGGGCCTGCGGGAGAGGGAGTGTTAAGGTTGAGCCCCTTCCTCCAAGGTCTCAAAGGGCCATGCCCTCTCTGAAAGGGTGCCCTGCAAAAAAGCCCACCCACCAGTCCAGAGAGGTAACACAGAATTCCACTACCTCTGCCCCAATAACAAAAGCCACAGGCAGAGCTGGATATCATAATCTTGTTTGTCCGTGAAACAGGCACAAAACAAACAAAAATCTCTATCTGTGTGCACATGCATGGAGGAAAAAAAGACAGGAAGGTCCTCAAGCTGCCCAACTGTGAATACGGTTTGTTGTCGTTGTTGTTGTTTTGAGTTGGAGTCTCATTCTGTCGCCCAGGCTGGAGGGCGGTGGCATGCTCATGGCCACCACAGCCTCGCCCTGCTGGGCTCCAGCGATCCTTCCGCCTCAGCCTTCCAAGTAGCTGGAACTACAGGCGCGCACTACCACGCCTGGCTCATTTTTTGATTAATTGTAGAGATGCGGTCTCGCCAAGTTGCCCAGGTGGGTCTCAAACCCACGGGCTCAGGCAACCCCCTCGCCTCTGCCACCCAACGTGCTTGGGATCACAGGTGTGAGCCACCGTGCCTGGTCTTGAATACGGTCTTGTTAACGGTGCTGAATCATGGTCACTTCCACCAGTGGGAAAGCAACAAGGGAACTTTCACTTCTTATTTTAAACATTTTGTCTGCTATGAACTTATTTTACTGTCAGGGGCGGAGGCGAGAGGATTGCCTCAGTCCAGGAATTCGAAACCAGCCTGGGCAACACAGCAAGACCTCATCTCTACAATAAATCAAAAAATCAGCCGGGCATGGTGGCACACGCCTGTAGTTCCAGCTACTTGGAAGGCTGAGGCGGAAGGACTGCCTGAGCCCAGTAGGTTGAGGCTGAGGTGGCCGGGAGCGTGCCACTGCCCTCCAGCCTGGGTGACAGAGCGAGATTCCAACTCAAAAAGAAAAGAATATTGACCTGGGGTAGCCTACGAATTTTGACTAGAGTATTCCCTGCTCAGCGAAAATGGGGCACAAACATGGATGCAGGGGGCATGTTTAACCTTCTTCAGTGATAAACAAGTGGGTGCTGCTAATTACGAGCCTTTCTTATCTGTTCATTAAAAGAGGCCACCCAGGGGCTCGGCTTGCCTGCACTTTTTGCCAGCTGTGAGCTCTGCAGACAAAACCCACGCCTGCCGCAAGAGTCCCCAGGCCACAGCGGTCTGCGGGGCTCAGGTGGAGTCCCTCATCTGTCTGGACTGGTGAGGTGACGCTGTGCCCCCCCCCAGCCAGCAGCCTCCCCTCCCCAGAAAAACAAGATCCGCTCCCCATGCCGGTCAGCCTCCCGGCCAAGGCCAAGGTCCTCTGGTTCAATGAGGAAACGGAAGCCCAGGGGGAAGCGAGCCGGGCTGCCTTCCCTCTTCCCCAGCCCCCAGCCCTCCTCACTGGTTCTGGTCGAGGTCCCCGAAGGCGCTGAGGTAAGGAAAGTTCCCACGGATGATCTGGAACTCTTCCTGGGAGATGTGGCCATCCCCATCCACGTCAAAGTTCCGGAACACAGACTGGGGTGCAGAGAGGGACACCCAGGGGCGGAGGAGGGGAGAAGAAGAGGAACATCAGGCCCGGTCCCTTCCCACGTTCCCAGGCCAAGTGGTAAAACATGTCTCGGTGGCTGGACGCAGTGGCGCATGCCTGTAATGCCAAAACTGAGGGAGACCAAGGCGAGAGGATCGCCTGAGCCCAGGAGTTCGAGACCAGCCTGAGCAACATAGCGAGACCTTGTCTCTACGAAAAGACCGAAAATTAGCTGGGCGTGGTGGTGGCCCACACAGCTGGTCCCTGCTGCTCAGGAGGCTGAGGTGGGAGGATCGCCTGAGTCCAGAAGGTCGAGATCGTGCCACTGCACTCCAGCCTGGGCAACAGAGACTCAGACTCCAAAAAAAAAAGGTGTCTCAGAAAGGTCTCCCTCTCCCTCTCCACACTGGACACCTGACCCCCCAGCATGCTGTGCCCCGCGCCTCCTGCCGACTGAGTGCTGGTCTGGCCTTTACTGGTCTCCACCAGCAGCCTCCCCCCTGCCGCCCAAGCCGGGAGGAGGCTCACCTCCACCATCTTCTCGATGTGCTCCGCCACGAGGGCCTGGTCCAGCTTGGGCTTGGCAGCCGAGGTCCATTCCTCCAGCACCGGGGGCCGGGGAGGCGGGGTGCAGCTCGTGGGGCTGGTGGGCTGTGCGGAGGGTCAGGCCCGAGTTGGGGCGAGGGGAAGAGGGAGCCCCGGGCCCAGGGGAGCAGAGAAGGGAGCCTGCCTGCGGTCACTGCCCCACCCCCAGGACGCTGCTGTCCCACAAGAAGGATGGGCGACGCCGCTACTAAGAGCGTCCCGTCCTCACATGCTGGGATTCTGAGGTGGGGCAGAGGGGGTCCCCGCTCACCGAGGACTTGGAGCGTGGCTCTCGCTGCAAGGACAGCTGGTACAGCTCGTCTTCTGTCTGATACTGATCCAGGGATACCTGGGACATACGGTCGGATCACACCCACTGGGCCCTGTGGCTCTCGGGAGCCCACGACCCAGAGCCCAGGGCCATGGGGCTGCCAGTAGGCCACAGCTCAGCACAGAACTTGGTTCAGAAACTAAACTCAGGCCGGGCTCAGTGGCTCAGCCTGTCATCCCAGCACTTTGGGAGGCCAAGGCGAGT
>NW_007233288.1:0-4564 GCF_000164805.1 Carlito syrichta | reverse complement strand
ACATCCAGCTAATTTTTGATTTATTGTAGAGACAAGGTCTCGCCAAGCTGCCCAGGTGGGTCTCGAACCTGTAGGCTCAGGCAATCCACTTGCCTCGACCTCCCAAAGTGCTGGGATTACAGGCTGAGCCACCGAGTCCAGGCCCCAGCTCAGATTTCAACCCCAAGCCTGTCCAGAGCCCAGAGGCAGCTAAAAATTCACTTCAAACCTTAAAAACCTCTGGACCAGAACCAACTCCCACCCTGGATCTCAAAACCAAGGGTAAGGCCAAGCCCAGAACCAGCCCTGCCTGTGGAACTCAGAGCTTGGCCCCAGCCCCTAAACACAGCCCACTGCCAGGAACTCAACCCAGAGTCCAGACCTCAAACACAGCCCCGGGGCACACACTAGCCTCCCGGTCACACCTCGGTCACACCTCAGTCCCCAGCCCAGATGGGAGCCTGGAGCCCCTCTGGGCCTTCACCCCTAGATCACAGTTCCTCGACCAGAACCAGAACCCAAGGCCAAGCCCACAGCCAGGACCCGCTGCCAACCCCTGGGCTCGGTCCCAAGCCTCCCTGCCCCGGATCTCACCGTCAGCAGGCTCAGCAGGTCTGGGTTGGCTTGGACTGGTGGCCGCAGGCTGGTCACCATGGCCAGCTCCTCTAGGATGCTGAACAGCTGCTTCATCTTGGCCCCATTGAGCAGGGTTCGGGCAGGGTCCAGCCAGTCGGGTAGCGCCAGCTGCAGGGCCACCAGGTCCTTGAGGTGCACACCCAGGATGGGGAAGCGGAAGCCCACGCAGGCCGCCAGGTGGCGCCGGTAGTTGCCATAGTTGCCGGTGGCTGTCACCAGTTCTGTCAGACCTTCCCAGAGCTGGGGGGACAGAGAGCAGAGGGTCACACACGCACGCCACCCAACCGTCCTGGACATGCGGGATCAGCTGAAGAGTCAGGGGTAGGTGGAAGGGTAACATTCTCCCTTGCGGTCCCCAGCACCGATCCTCCCAGGCCCTGGGGGCCGCAGCTCACAGATCATGAGTTCAAGGCAACGCCCACTGCCAAACGCACCACACCCCTATGCCAAGTCTGGACACGGGTTATCATCAACATTCAACAGAAAAAGAGGCCGGGCTCTGTGGCTCAGCCTGTCATCCCAGCACTTTGGGAGGCCGCGGCGAGTGGATTGCCTGAACCCGTGAGTTCGAGAACCACCCAGGCAACTTGGCGAGACCTCGTCTCTACGGTAAATCAAAAACTAGCCAGGCATGGTAGCGCACTCCTGTAGTTCCAGCTACTCGGAAGGCTGAGGTGGAAGGATGGCCGGAGCCCAGCAGGTCGAGGCGGCGGTGGCCGGGAGCAGCCACTGCACTCCAGTCTGGGTGACAGAGTGAGACTCCAACTTAAAAAAAAAAAAAAACAGAAGAAGCTGAGGATCTAGGCAGTAAGGCAGCAAAGGACCGTGACCTCGAAGAACGTTCTTAGCTCCATTGTCCGTAACAGCAGAAACTGGAAACACCCCAAAGATTCAACAATAGGACAGATACATAAATCAGGGGTAGATGTACAATAAAATATTATATGGCAACAAAAATGAATGAACAATTGCCCCACATAACAGAATGAAAAGAATCTCACAACGTGTGGAATGAAAGAAGCAAGACATAAAGTAACAAAAATGACATTCCATTCATGGGAAGTTCAAAACAGGCAGCCATAAATCCCACTGGGTTCTGGGACACACGCATAGGTGGTAGAGCCCTAAAAAAAGCAAGGTCACCATCACAGAAGTCGTGACATAGGCTCACAGAGGAGGGAGTTACGCCCTAGGGTGCTGGGAGCTGGCAATGTTTTATTTCTTTTTCTTGTTTTTCTGAGTTGGAGTCTCGTTCTGTCGCCCAGACTGGAATGCAGTGGCCGCTCCCAGCCACCGAGCCTTGACCTGCTGGACTCCGGCGATCCTTCCGCCTCAGCCTTCCAAGTAGCTGGAACTACAGGCGCGCGCTTCCACATCCGGCTCATTTTTGATTTATTGTAGAGATGAGGTCTTGCCAAGTTGCCCAGGCAGGTCTTGAACTCGCGGGCTCAGGCAATCCACTCACCTCAGCCTCCCAAAGGCACGGAATTACAGGCTGAGCCACCGAGCCCGGCTCAGCCAACTTTTTTGATTTATTGTAGAGATGAGGTATCGCCAAGTTGCCCAGGTGGTGTTTTATTTCTTGACCTGGGTGCTGGTGACACAGCACTCTCTTTTTCTTTTTCTTTTTGTGAGTCAGGGTCTCCCTCTGTTCCCCAGGCTGGAGTGCAGTGGCACACTCACAGCTCACCACAGCCTCGACCTGTTGGGCTCAGGCGATCCTTCCACTTCAGCCTTCCAAGTAGCTGGAACCACAGGCATGCGCCACCATGCCCAGCTAATTTTTTTTATTTATCGTAGAGACGAAGTCTCTCCAAGTTGCCCAGGCTGATCTTGAACCCATGAGCTTGGGCAATCCTCTCACCTCCGCCTTCCAAAGTGCTGGTATTACAGGCCTAAGCCATGGCGCCCAGCCCTAGTGCTTTCTTTATAATTTTCCTTTACACTATTAATCTGGTTCTCACTCTGTCGCCCAGGCTGCAGGGCAGTGGCATGCTTCCGGCTACCGCAGCCTCAATCTGCTGGGCTCTGGCCATCCTTCAGCCTCAGCCTTCCAAGTAGCCGGAACTACAGGCGTGTGCTACCCCGCCCGGCTAATTTTTGATTTATTGTGGAGACGAGGTCTCGCCGAGTTGCCTGGGTGGATCTCGAATCCACGAGCTCTGGTAATCCCCTCGCCTCGGCCTCTCAAAGTGCTGGGATGATAGGCTGAGCCACCAAGCCCAGCCTAGATACTTTTCTATATGCATACTGACTAATGTATTTTTCAGAAAACAAAAGAAGCAGAAGAAGAAACCATGAGCTGTGGTGTCAGGCAGAGCTGTGAGCCCGCACCCCGTCATTTCTACCATGCAACCTTGCAAAAGCATTTGACCCCTCTGAGCCTCAGTTTCCCCAGCTGTCAAATGAGGACGGCAGCGCCCAGTCCCCGGCGCCCCTGGGAGGCCTCGGCCAGGCAGGAGCTCACGCCCCGGGCACCTTGATGGTCTCAGGGCTGACGTGGCTGTGCGTCTCCTTGAGGCGGGCAATGGAGCTGTGGCTCAGGCCGCCGACCACGGCCATCAGCGTGTTGAAGTTTTGCAGCTGCAGCAGCTTCTGGGAGGCAAACAGGGAGGGGAGGCAGAGTCACTGAGCGGGCCCAGGGTGCCGGGCCTCCCTGGAGAGGACGGGGGCAGTGGGCTGGAGGGAAGGAGGCGGGCAGGGCCGGGGGAGCAGGGCCAGGGGGACCAGACGGGGCGGGGGCACGGCTGCACCTCCGCCACGTGCACAAAGTGCGTGATGACCAGGGCGCGCTGCGGGGCGGTGGGCTTGCTGAGGACCATCAGCTGCACCCACTGGGAGACACTGTTGAACAGGCAGATGAACCTCTCGAGGACCGGGTTGTCCACGGTGCACCCGTGCGTCACGAAGCTGTGATAGTCCTGGAACTGGGGGCCGGCGGGAGTGGCCTCAGCGTCCCGCCGGCCTCTCCCCTCTCGCAGCCACTCCGCGCCCTCCGGCTGTCCTGGCAGTTACACCGAAACCCCCGCCCCGTCTGGTCCCGTGAGCCAGCCTGCCCCCGGGGCCGTGCCCCTCCTGGGACACCCCCCCACCCATGCCCACACGGCCCCCTGATGCCCAGCCCTGGGGCCACACCAAGATCTTGCAGAAGGAGCGGTACTCCAAGTAAGTGAGATGCTCGGCCAGCTCCATGGGCTCCAGGTGGTCGAACAACAGGGACATCTTGCGCTTTTTCTGTCCCACGGGGTTGCGCTGGGTCACCTGTCGCTTCCACTTGTAGGTGGGGCTGGAGAAGCAAGAGTAGTGAGCCCTTAGCCGCCGGAGACGCCCCGCACCCCCGCACTCACGCAGACATGCCACTCAGGCTGACGGAGGCCCGACTGGAGGCGAGGCGCCATCCTAGACCTGGCTGTCCCTGGACCCCCTCTCTCCCCCCAGCCCGTCACGTGCTCCATACACGTTGATGGCCGACATGCTCTGTGCCAGGCACTGTACTAGGCGTGGGGGCGAGACAGATGAGTAAGACACTATTCTTGCCCTCAAGGGGCTCGCAGTCCACTGAAGGAGACGGAGGAGGTGGCGGCAAGGCGGGGAGAGGAGCAGACACCATGGCGGGAAGGACGCAGGGGACCCGCCGGGCTGCAGCGTGAGGTGTGGGGGATGGGCAGGTTGTGGAAGGCCAGGCAGGATGGCCGAGCTGCCCGGTGAGGCTTACCCGAGGCGACAGGGGGCCGTGGGAAGCGTTCAAGCAAGAGAGTGACATGACCCCCACTCACCCCAGCCAATGGACATTCCCCTCCCACCCCACGCACACGCTCTCGATGTCAATGAGGCTGCTGTGCCGGCGGTTCCCCTCTTGGTTCAGAAGAGCCTTCAGCGCCTTGATCTGCTCGGCCAGCTCCGGGTTCAGGTCGAACTCCGCCGGGAAGGCCGAGATCCAGTACCTGGC
>NW_007233287.1:110000-117931 GCF_000164805.1 Carlito syrichta | reverse complement strand
AGATCTCCCTTGCAGAGGGCTTCAGACACCGGGTTGCCAGGTCGCCATCTTGCCCCGCCACCCCTGCTTTGTTTCTTTTGCTAAGAATTGTTTTGACTATTCGTGGTCATTTATTTTTCCATAGGAACTTCTGTACTGTCATTTCCAGGTCTGAGAAGAATGATGTTGGCAACTTAATGGGTACTGCATTAAATCTATAGATTGCCTTTGGTAGGATGGATATCTTAACAATGTTGATTCTTCCTATCCATGAGCATGGAATATTTTTCCATTTGTTTTTGTCTTCTTGGATTTCTTTGATCAGTGTTTTGTAGTTCTCGTTGTAAAGGTTTTTCACCTGTCTGGTTAGGAAGATGCCGAGGTATTTCATTTTTCGGTGGCTATTGTGAATGGGATTGTGCTTTTTATTTGGATCTCTGCCTGCTTGTTGTTTGTGTACAGGAATGCAATTGTCTTTTGCACATTTATTTTGTACCCTGAAACTTTGCTAAGTCCTTTATCAGTGCAAGCAGGTTTTTGACAGATTCTCTTGAATTTTCAAGGTATAGGATCATATAATCCTTGACTTGACTTCCTTTTTTCCTATTTGGAAACTTGACTTCCTTTTTTCCTATTTGGATATCCCTAATTTTCTTCTCTTGTCTAATTGCCCATGCTAGAATTTCCAACACAATATTGAACCAGAAGTGTGAGAGTGGGCAAACTTGTCTTGTTCCAGTTTTCAGAGGAAATGAATCCAGTTTCTGTCCATTTAGCAACATGTTAACTGTGGGTTTATTGTAGATGACACTTACTATTTTGAGTTATGTTCTTTCTATACCTAAGTATTTGATGGCTTTTATCAAGAAGGGATGCTGGATTTTATCAAAAGCTTTTTCTGCATCTAATGAGATAATTATGTGGTTCTTGTTTTTACATCTATTGATGTATTTAATGACATTTATGATCTTGTGAATATTGAACCAGCCCTGCATCCTGGGGATGAAGCCTACTTGGTCATGGTGGATGATTTTTGAGATGTGTTTTTTGTTCCAATTTGCTAGAATCTTGTTGAGGATTTTTGCATCTATGTTTATAATGGATATTGGCCTGTAGTTTTCTTTTTTTTGTTGGATCTTACCCGGTTTGGGTATCAGTGTGATGTTAGTTTCGTAAAATGATTTGGGGAGAATTTCATCTTTCTCAATTGCCTGGAATACTTTCAGTAGGATTGGTATCACCTCCTCCTTGTATGTTTTGTAGAATTCTGTTGGAAAGCCATCTGGTCCCGGGCTTTTTTTAAAGGTAGTTTTTGTATGACAGAATCAATTTCTTGGATTATTATTGGTCTATTTAGTGTTTCAATGTCTTCTTGTTTCAACCTGGGGAGGTTGTGTGATGTCAAAAAGTTCCCCCTTTCATTTAGGTTGTCAAGTTTGTTTCCATATAGGTGTACATAGTATTCTGTGATACTCTTTTGTATTTCTTTGGAGTCAGTTGTGATTTGATCTTTTGTTTTTCTGATTGTGTTTTGTTTTTCTGATTGGGCTTTTTCTCTCTTTTTTTGATCATTCTGGCTTGAGGTCCTTCAATCTTGTTAATTCCTTCAAAGAACAAGCTTTTTGTTTTGTTGAAGTTTCTATGATGTTTTTGTCTTCTATGTCCTGTATTTTGACTTTTATTTTTGTGATTTGGGTTCTTCTGCTAAAGTTGGAGTTTTGGTGGTCTTCTTTTTCCAGCCTCCTTAGGTGATTTGTTAGGCTTTCAACTTCTGATCTTTCTGTTTTCTTGATGTGTGTTCATAGAGATATAAATTCCCCTTTGAGAACTGCTTTCAGGGCATCCCAGAGGTTTTGGTAAGATGTTTCTTTATTTTCACTTGTTTCCAGGAATCTTTTAATTTCTGCTTTCATTTCACTGTTGACCCAGTAGTTGTTCAGCAACATGCTATTTAGTGTCCATGTCTTTGTGGGCTTTGGGGAAATGTTGGTGTTGATATATATTTTTATTCCACTATGGTCTGAGAATGTGAATGATATTTCAATCTTATGGAGTTTGTTTATGCTTGATTTATGATCAAGGATGTGATCACTCTTGGAGTATGTTCCGTGTGGTGATGAGTAGAATGTATACTCTGTGGTTGTTGAGTGGAATAATCTGTTGGTATCTATTAAGTCCATTTGGTTAGGTGTCAAGTTTAGCTTCTGGATCTCCTTTTTGACTTGATGATCTATCTAGGGCTGTCAGTGGGGTATTCAAGTCCACTGCTCTAATTGTATGGGAGTCAACATCTGTTTTTCGTTTACTTAGTAGTTGCTTTTTAAATGCTGGTGCTCCTGTGTTGGGTGCATATATGTTTATGATGAATATTTCTTGTTGATGTCTTCAACCTTTTATCATTATGTAGTGATCTTTTGCATCTTTTTAAATTTTTGGTAACTTATTGGTTGTTTGTCTGATATTTGGATTGTAACTCCTGACTTCTTTTGTGATCCATTTGCCTGGAAACTCATTTTCCAACCTTTAACTTTGAGTCTGTGTGTGTCCCTTGATGTGAGATGAGTCTCCTGGATGCAGCAAATAATGGTTTCTTCTTTAGTTTGACATCCTATGTCTTTTCAGTTGTGCATTTAGTCCATTCACATTCAGGCTGAATATTGAAATATGATTGTTGATCCCTGTCATGATGTTCTTTTTTGTTTGTTTGTTTGTTTGTTTTTGTTTTTTTGAGTCAGAGTCTCACTCTGTCGCCCAGACTGGAGTGCAGTGGCCGCTCCCGGCCACCGCAGCCTCGACCTGCTGGGCTCTGGCGATCCTTCTGCCTCAGCCTTCCAAGTAGCCAGAATTACAGGCATGCACTACCACGCCCGGCTGATTTTTTTTGATTTATTGTAGAGATGAGGTCTCGCTGCCCAGGCAGGTCTCGAACCCATGGACTCAGGCAATCCACTCACCTCAGCCTCCCAAAGGCACGGGATTACAGGCTGAGCCACCGAGCCCGGCTGTCATGATGTTCTTATAAATTTTTTTCTTTGCTTGTTTTCTTTTGACTTTGGGTTTAATATATGTGGTGTTTTCAAGTTTCTTGTTGTACGGTATTCTCTGCTGATTCTGTGCTCTGCTCTTCTGTTGGGAAGTGTGTGGTCAATTTTTTTCTTCTTTCTTCTGTGCTTAATACCTTTCTAAGTGTCTTCTGTAGAGCTAGTCTAGAAGCTGCATAATCTCTTAGGGATTGGATGTCCTGGAAGGATTTTAATTCTCCAACACTGATGAAGCTGAGCTTGGCTGGATAGGAAATTCTTGATTGAAATTTTTTTCTCTGATTACTTTGAATGTATGGCTCCAGTCCCTTCTTTCTTGTAGTGTATCTACTGACTGGTCTGCTGCTTTTTTTTTCCCTCTGGTAAGTAGTCTGACCTTTCTCTCTTGCTGCCTTTAGGATTTTTTCTTTTGTGCCTACTTTGTGCAAGCGAATTACTATGTGTCTAGGGGTTGGCCTTCTCATTTGATATCTTTTGGGGGTTCTCTGTATCTCTTATGCTTGACTGGTCACATCTCTGGTTAGTTGGGGAAAGTTTTCTTGGATTACTTCCTGGAATACTTGTTCCAAGTTGTTCTCCATTTCCCTTTCTTCTTCTGGGATGCCAATCAGGCATAGCTTCAGCCTCTTAATATAATTGCACATCTCTTGTTCTTTCTTTTTGAGTCTTATTTCTATGTTTTTAACAGATCAGGTTAATTCCATGTTCTGGTCTTCCAGTTCTGAGATTCTTTCTTCAGTTAGATTCATTCTGCTTTCCATGCTTGTCATCTTGTTGTTTATATAATGGATGAAAATTTTATTGTCAAAATCTCTATTACAAGTTCTCTCAGTGTTGCATCTTGTTTTTCTTGAGTGCTATTTGCTCTTTCCATTCATTCCCTAATCCCTGTCATATTCTGGAGAGAGTCTTTGGTGACTTCCATTGTTTGGGCACCAAGGTCTGATTTTTCAGGAGTTTTATCTTTGGTACACTTGAAGTTGTCTGTAGTCTTCCTTTGGCATTTCCTTATTTGTGATAAATCTCTTGTTTTTCCCTTTAGTTCTGTTTTTCAGTGTCAGTGGGAGAAGCTTTCCCTTCTGACGTTTGCTCAGACCATTCTTCCATGATCTGGGCTCTGGATGTGTTCTAATTTGAAATAGGATGGTGGATGGGAAGTTTTGCTGTCTCTTTTAGTTTTCAAAATTCAAGTAAGGTGGGGGATGGAGCACTAGAAATCAGACACTACTTACAAATTAAAATGTTCACTTATTTTGGTATGTGTTCCCTGAGACCCACTCCCCACTACCACCCTATATGATGATACAAAGTAGAAGCCAGTGCAAAAGCATTTGAACACATACACACACACTCCAAAACAAACAGGAATAACAACAAAGTGAAATAAAACAATCAGCAACAAAAAGACCTCCATGAAACTAAACACACATACACACCTAGCACAAAGTGAATAGAGAAGAAAAACAGAAAGGTTGAAAGAAAAATAAAGGGATTCAGGTCAAATCCTCACACATCTATTTATATACCCCTTAAAATATAAAAAATGAATATAAAAAGACTCGGAAGAACAAAATAACAGAAACTAACAACAACAACAAAATCGAAAGATGAACACTCTATCATTCACATACACACATAAACAGAAAACAACAGGTAAGAGAAGAAAGAAAAAGAAAAAGAAAAGAAAAATTAAAAAAAATATTTTGGGAGGACTGCAGATCAAACCCTCACATACACATTCATGCACAACGGAAAAATGTTTTTAAAATAGATGAACTAACAAGCAAACAGTTAAAAAAATTTTTTTAATTAAAAAATATTTGAAAATTTAAAAAACAAAAACAAACAAAAAACCTGCCCTCTTGTGGCAGGCTCTATAATGTTCCTCTAATCATGTCCCTCCTGCAGAGCCACCTCTTTCACTCTCTGCTCAGGGAAGGAAGCAGGGAAGGAGGAGGGATAGTGGAGGTGGGTAGGGCAGCAGGCATCCCCTCCCACTCTGGTATGGTCAGGGAGATCTCTGATGGGGGGGTCCAGGACTGTCTCTCCCCAGTTATGTACTGTCACTTGGGTGCCCCAACCATACCTATCCTGGAATGGAGCTCTCCTATTGTGGCTGACATCCAGGCTCCAGCCTGGGTTTGTCTCTCTCAGTCATGGTCCAGCTATGTGGGTCTGATGTTCAGAGGATTGCTGGGAAGGAGAGGATTTGGGTCAGTCCCAGACTCACCACTGATCTCTTTGAAGTTCTTCCTTCTCCTTTTCTGGCTACACCCTTTGTCTCAGAGCTGGATCAGGGTAGAGGTTGGGGCACCCAGAACTCAGCACTCATCAGGTCCCTCTGAAGTTTGTGCTCTCAGGATATTCCCTTTGGGTCATGACCAAGTCCTGAATAGTTGATCTGCCAGTCACAGAGATTAGATCTGTTGGTCTGTGGTGAGCAAGTCAGAGAACTTTCCTGTTCTGCCTTCAGTATGGTGGTGGAGTGCCTCTCTTGTCCTCTTCTATGGGAACTTGCCTCTGGACTCTGTCTGCAGAGCCTTCCATTGCCTTGCAAGGTGCTGAAGTGATGAGGCAAAACCCGGAGCAATCTCTCTCCTATTTCAATGGTGAGAGAGTACATGGGGCAATAGTATCTCCCTGCCACTTTTCCAAAGGAAAATTTCTATCCGTTTTAAAGATACATTGGTGCTCCATTTCTGCAACCTGGGAAGAGCCACAGATGAAGTAGAGAAGCTGCAGGAACTGTTCACTTGCTCACGAGCCCCACTTAGACAGCATTTTCTTGCCAGTGAGGGTTTGTTGATTTAAAAAAAAAGAAAAGAAAAGAAAGAGAAAATTGTGCTTGGCTTCTGCATTCCAGGAGTTTCTAAGGTTCAAGCCCAGATACTGTGACACCAGCCACTGCACCAGGAGAGTCCTAGCTGCTAGCTCCCTAGTTCTCACTCAGTCAGCCACTCACATACTCACTCACTCACCAGCACATACACCAAATTTTCTGTCTACTCACTTACTCATATGGGGACTTGCATAGTGTGACTGGCTCAGTCACCATCTTCCCTGCTTCTGCTAAAGATTTCTTTTTAAATACCACATTTAAAAACAATTTTAAATGTTTCCTTTAATATTTATTTGTGATAAATTCTTTTTGTTATTATATTGTTTGTGGTCTTTTAGATAAACAGATAAAAGTAATTTATGAAGCAAAGTACTCTGAGTCATCTGGTTTTTAATTCCTGGTTCCTTCTACCTACAGACTAGGGCAGCATTTTCTCCTTGCCTTCTCTCGGTGTTTTATGTAACTCTTATTCTGGGAATTTTTTTTTTTTTTTTGAGTTGGAGTCTCACTCTGTCGCCCAGACTGGAGTGCAGTGGCCGCTCCTGGCCACTGCAGCCTGACCTGCTGGGCTCCAGCAATCCTTCCACCTCAGCCTTCCAAGTAGCTGGAATTACAGACTCAGACAATCCACTCACCTCAGCCTCCCAAAGGTGCAGGATTACAGGCTGAGCCACTGAGCCTGGCGTCTATTCATATCTTTTGCCCACTTTGTAATGGGGTTGTTTGTTTTTTACTTTTCAGCACATTTAAGTTCCTTTTAGATACTTGATATTAGGCTTTTGTCAGACATGGAGTTGGCAAATATTTTTTCCCAGTCTGTGGGCTGTTTACCTGCTCTCCTGATGGTTTCTTTAGCTTTGCAGAACTGCGGGGGGCCAGCCCCTGCAAGTTTTGGGGAGTCCCTTGGAAGATGTGGTGGCATTGGTGAATCTGTGGGGACAGATATTAAAAGAAAGAAGGATGGAGGGGTAGATATAAAGAGGAAGAAAGAGAAAGAAAGAAAGTGGACAACTGTTCAGTGAAATGAGTAGAATCCATTTATTGAAAGTTACAGCAGGTATTTATCCCCAAATTTTACACAGTCTCACAAGTCTTTCACATGAACACAAAGCCAGGTGCAGGAGAGGCATACCCCACCCACCAGATGTTTTCTCAGTTATGAGGAAGGACAAACCCCAAGATTGTCTTATTGTTCCCTTTGCTAGTTAATGCTCTTCAAAGCAGTGCAACAATCCCTACTAGCATCATGATGTTCTGATAATCAATAACTTCTAAAGTTCATGCGCACACAACAACCATGATGACTAACTTAAATTTTATTACCTTTCTATTCTATGCTAATACTACTTACACAATGCTATGTAGCTCTTAGTTATAGCTTAAGCCAATTCCTAAAGAATGTGGCCCAGTCCAAAGATCACGCTGGGCTCTACAGGATGTGACCCAGTCCAAGGCTCATAGTGGGCCACCTTTTGGAGCAATAGACTACAATCTCTTAACAAAATGGCTATTCTAAAGTCCTATATATCTATCTTAATTTCTATGAAAGTTTCTAATTCCTAATCCTAATATATAAAGCTGATCATCAGTAGCAAAGCTTCTAAAAATAAAACCCAAATATAAACTGTAAATATACTAAGGCCAAAACCACAATAGTAAAAAATGGAGACAATGAAATTTCTAAAGTTAACTGTATTCTTATTAAACCTCAAAATATCATGATTGATCATGCTTGAACTAACATGATTCCCTGATGTAGCATGACCTATTTTACAATACTTTCTATGAATAAAATAAATTCAATTTCTATAATAGGTAGAAAAACCCTACACCAACTGTAGCTAAAGCTGGCCTAAAAGAATGCAGCCCAGTCCAAAGTATGCGCCGGGCCCTCAGGAATGTGGCCCAACCCAAGGTTTGTGCTGGGCCATTTCTGGTAACTCTACATAATCATCTATACCATTGAAAAGCTGAAAACAGCTCTCCATAAGTATATACTAATTCTACAAATATACTTTTAAATCTTATAAAGAAGCTTGTACCATATAAAAGGCTCCCAAATGTGACCTGAA